>NC_091367.1:6120013-6150013 GCF_038502225.1 Cherax quadricarinatus
GTGACCGTGACGGTGTGGCTGTGACGGTGTGGCTGTGACGGTGTGGCTGTGACGGTGTGGCTGTGACGATGTGGCTGTGACGATGTGGCGGTGACGGTGTGGCTGTGACGATGTGGCTGTGACGGTGTGGCTGTGACGGTGTGGCTGTGACGGTGTGGCTGTGACGATGTGGCTGTGACGGTGTGGCTGTGACGATGTGGCTATGACGGTGTGGCTGTGACGGTGTGGCTGTGACGGTGTGGCTGTGACGGTGTGGCTGTGACGGTGTGGCTGTGACGGTGTGGCTATGACGGTGTGGCTGTGACGGTGTGGCTGTGACGGTGTGGCTGTGACGGTGTGGCTGTGACGGTGTGGCTGTGACGGTGTGGCTGTGTCTGTGACGGTGTGGCTGTGACGGTGTGACCGTGACGGTGTGGCTGTGACGATGTGGCTGTGACGGTGTGGCTGTGACGATGTGGCTGTGACGGTGTGGCTGTGACGATGTGGCTGTGACGGTGTGGCTGTGACGGTGTGGCTGTGACGGTGTGGCTGTGACGGTGTGGCTGTGACGGTGTGACCGTGACGGTGTGACCGTGACGGTGTGGCTGTGACGGTGTGGCTGTGACGGTGTGGCTGTGACGGTGTGGCTGTGACGATGTGGCTGTGACGGTGTGGCTGTGACGATGTGGCTGTGACGGTGTGGCTGTGACGATGTGGCTGTGACGGTGTGGCTGTGACGGTGTGGCTGTGACGGTGTGGCTGTGACGATGTGGCTGTGACGGTGTGGCTGTGACGATGTGGCTGTGACGGTGTGGCTGTGACGGTGTGGCTGTGGCTGTGACGGTGTGGCTGTGACGATGTGGCTGTGACGGTGTGGCTGTGACGATGTGGCTGTGACGGTGTGGCTGTGACGGTGTGGCTATGACGGTGTGGCTGTGACGGTGTGGCTGTGACGGTGTGGCTGTGACGGTGTGGCTGTGACGGTGTGGCTATGACGGTGTGGCTGTGACGGTGTGGCTGTGACGATGTGGCTGTGACGGTGTGGCTGTGACGGTGTGGCTATGACGGTGTGGCTGTGACGGTGTGGCTGTGACGGTGTGGCTATGACGGTGTGGCTGTGACGGTGTGGTTGTGACGGTGTGACCGTGATGGTGTGGCTGTGACGGTGTGGCTGTGACGGTGTGGCTGTGACGATGTGGCTGTGACGGTGTGGCTGTGACGGTGTGGCTGTGACGGTGTGGCTGTGACGGTGTGGCTGTGACGGTGTGGCTGTGACGGTGTGGCTATGACGGTGTGGCTATGACGGTGTGGCTGTGACGGTGTGGCTGTGACGGTGTGGCTGTGACGGTGTGGCTATGACGGTGTGGCTGTGACGGTGTGGCTGTGACGGTGTGGCTGAAACGGTGTGACTGCAACGGTGTGGCTGTGACGGTGTGGCTGTGACGGTGTGGCTGTGACGGTGTGGCTGTGACGGTGTGACCGTGACGGTGTGGCTGTGACGGTGTGGCTGTGACGGTGTGGCTGCAACGGTGTGGCTGTGACGGTGTGGCCGTGACGGTGTGGCTGCTACGGTGTGGCTGTGACGGTGTGGCTGTGACGGTGTGGCTGTGACGGTGTGACCGTGACGGTGTGGCTGCAACGGTGTGGCTGTGACGGTGTGGCTGTGACGGTGTGGCTGTGACGGTGTGGCCGTGACGGTGTGGCTGTGACGGTGTGACCGTGACGGTGTGGTTGCGACGGTGTGGCTGTGACGGTGTGGCTGTGACGGTGTGGCTGTGACGGTGTGACCGTGACGGTGTGACCGTGACGGTGTGACCGTGACGGTGTGGCTGTGACGGTGTGGCTGTGACGGTGTGGCTGTGACGGTGTGGCCGTGACGGTGTGGCCGTGACGGTGTGGCCGTGACGGTGTGGCGGTGGCTGTGACGGTGTGGCCGTGACAGTGTGGCTGTGACGGTGTAGCTGTGACAGTGCGGCCGTGACGGTGTAGCTGTGACGGTGTGACCGTGACAGTATAGCCGTGACGGTATAACTGTGATGGTGTGGCCGTGACGGGTTGGAAATCTCGTGGTCAGTGAAGCATTGTGTGTGTGCTGGTCACGAGGCTTCCCTTCATTGATGCTGATGGGCTCTTGATCCAAGGAACTTCGAGCAGCCCTTCCCTCCCTATGATCAAACCTGACTATTATCTCTCGTTCCTAAGGCGATGTGTGACCCCTCCGGATTTAGCGCTTTGTCGTGAATATAAGCGATAATAATGATAATTATAATAATAATAATAATAATTATTATTATTATTATTATTATTATTATTATTATTATTATTGTGGAAAATACTGTATATTTTCCGGAAATACGGTAATTTATAGGCAAATAGGTGCCCTATATTGTATTTAATAAAGTGTATTTTTAAAAAGAGGACAGTCGCCATTTTGCTTGAATTGAATAACACGTTGTGAATAATGGGAAGAATTTTTCGTGCTCTAGAGGTTAAAATCGGGCTGACACCTCTCAAATAGGAGGCGAAATTGTTGGATGTGCATTCCTGCATAATTTGAGAATCAGGCGACAGGACAGGACAACTCCAGGAACCTCAGATAAGCTGTCTAAATTATGTTTAATTTCTGGCGAGTAAATTCTTCATAAATGTAAGCAAAAGGGGGGGTCCTGTACATGACACATTAATCTCCAGTCAAATTGGTGAGTGATATTAAGATATTTTCCTTCTGTTATATAAATGTGTATATATATAATTCTTTATTAATTTAATATACAGTCCACAAATTTATATATTTACCAGCATTCCTGGTGATGTATTTTTCATTTGTAATTAATAGGTCCAGAGCAACTTGTGGATATGACAGTGGTAGGTATCGAAGGGGGACATTTTTTGCGACCTTGGTGTCCCAAATTCCTACATGTCTAACTGATAAATAATAATTATCTTTTCATTTACTGTTATGTATATAATGATACATTCAGCTAAATGTAATTTTCCACAATTATTTATTATTGTGGGAATTGTAACATTGTAACAAGCAGTCGAGGCTGACAAAGTATGTAGTGAAAATCATGAATCAGCACATAATTATCGATAAGTTTATACTAATTTGACAGATTACAGTTTTTTAGGTAGAATTAATGCTAGGAACTTATAACAGAATTAAAAAATATGTAGTTTTAGGCTTTTAATATATGTTTACACCAGGATATTAGACAAGTAGTGGCACCTGGCGGTGCTCCAGAGGAATTAGTGAGACAGAAGGATGTGGGTAGCCATCTTGTACAAGGATCTATGCTGAGAGCGTCTCCATACAAGTTTCTATCTCTTGAGTCTGATACGGTTCCCCCAACGTAACCTGGCAGTTAATAACGTGCTACAGAGGCCTTACAACGAATGGTGGAGACGAGTCACTGCGCCAGATCAGTTAGTGATGCTATTTACTGTATTTTGCCTCTAGTCACTTGGCCACTAATACTGGGTGTGGAAATCAGGGATAGTTAACTTACTGTTAATAAATGTGTCCATGACCAATGGTCAGGTAATTAGTGATTGATATTTACTTTAGGTTTAGCAGTTTTTACTCATATAAGTATTGTAGAAGTTACTATTGAGACAAACGATAGGAGTCTGGGGACGATGTCAGCAGTCGTTGCTGGAGAATACTTCTCACTAGGATGCACCTATTACAAAATTTTCACAATTATTGTTATTACTATTACTACTGTCCCATGCCTCTCTGACATAGGACAGTAGGCCTACGGTAGTACAAATTTTGCATATTATATCACCTATATACCGATGTGACCCCTTCCTTTGATGTCTCTTCACACCTCTACTGACATATTCCCATTAACATCTCCCCACTGACATCTCCCTACTGACGTCTTCTTACTGATGTCTCCCTACTGACATCTCCCTACTGACATCTCCCTACTGACATCTCCCTACTGACATCTCCCTACTGACATCTCCCTACTGACATCTCCCTACTGACTTCTCCATGTTGACGTCTCCTTACTGACGTCTCCACGTTGACATCTCCCTACTGACTTCTCCCCACTGACATCTCCATGCTGACATCTACCCACTGGTCATCTCCCTACATTACATTCCATACAGACATCTCCCTACTGACGTCTCACTGACATCTCCCTACTTTACGTCTCCATACCGACATTTCCCCGCTGACACGTGTGTGTACTTGCCTAGTTGTGGTTGCAAGGTCGATTCACAGCTCCTGGCCCCGCCTCTACTTGTCGCTACTAGGTCACTTCCTGCTCCATGAGCTTTATATGTGTGTGTGTGTATGTGTATATGTGTTTGTGTGTACTCACCTAATTGTGGTTGCAGGGGTCGAGACTCAGCTCCTGGCCCCGCCTCTTCACTGATCGCTACTAGGTCCTCTCTCTCTCTGCTTCCTGAGCTGTATCATACCTCTTCTTAAAACTATGTATGGTTCCTGCCTCCACTACTTCGCTTGCTAGGCTATTCCACTTCCTGACAACTCTATGACTGAAGAAATACTTCCTAACGTCCCTGTGACTCGTCTGAGTCTTCAGCTTCCAGTTGTGACCCCTTGTCCCTGTGTCCCCTCTCTGGAACATCCTATCTCTGTCCACCTTGTCTATTCCCCGCAGTATCTTGTATGTCGTTATCATGTCTCCCCTGACCCTTCTGTCCTCCAGTGTCGTCAGTCCGATTTCCCTTAACCTTTCCTCGTACGACATTCCCCTGAGCTCTGGGACTAGCCTTGTTACAAACCTTTGTACTTTCTCTAACTTCTTGACGTACTTGACCAGGTGTGGGTTCCAGACTGGTGCTGCATACTCCAGTATGGGCCTAACGTACACAGTGTACAGTGTCTTGTGTGTGTGTGTGTGTGTGTGTGTGTGTGTGTGTGTGTGTGTGTGTGTGTGCGTGTGTATACTTACCTAGTTGTGGTTACAGGGGTCGAATCACAGCTCCTGGCCCGGCCTCTTCAATGTGTGTGAAAGTCAAGAGAAGATAAATTGTAATTGCTACAGTTTTGTGCCCACTGTGTGAACTGTGTCAGCTGTGTGATTATTCATGCAGTTTTATGCACAATTCATCAGTGATCACCTTCCATTAACAACGCATTCATTACTGCTGCAATTTATATTAATGATTCGTAAATAAAGGAGATGGAGAGGGGGCGTTAATGGGGAGGAAGAGGGAGAGTGAAGAACAGAGGTTAAGGAAGGGAGAGAACGAGGGACCGTAGTTAAGAGGGAGAGAATGAGAGCAAGGGACAGTAGTCAAGGGAGAGAGCAGTGACAGTAGTTAAGGGAGAGAATGAGGGACAGTAGTTAAGGGAGAGAGTGAGGGACAGTAAAGGGAATGAATGAGAGAGTGAGGGACTGTAGTTAGGGAAGAGGGAGGTGAGAGGCAGGTACGAAAGAATTAATAGAACATTGCTGAGAATCATAGACCAATGCTAGGATGATAGAACAATATTAGGATAGAACAATGCTGAGAATGCTAGGATAGAACGATACTAAGAATGTTAGAACAGTGCTGAGAATGCTAAAAGGAGAAGTCCTGTGTGAAAAATGCCATTTATCAAATAAATGGTTTGAACCCTACACAAAGTCTCACTCTCCACCATGACATTGACGACTACAAAGCTCCTAGATTATATGAGAACGGAAATTAAAAGTACAAATGCTATGGGAATTTTACTGAGAGTCAAGTCCGACTATTGTATGATATACAAAAAAAATAAATCCATGAAGATATGCTACATAAATATAAAAAGAAAATTTTGCGTTGGGCCAAAAGTTTTGCGATAATAGGGCGAAATTGGCGATTGGAAATGGTGCTGTTGTTACATCAGCGTGATTACCGGACGCCAAATTTAATTTATCAGAGATTGTTTAGTTGTAAAATATTTTTTTTTATGTTATACAAGCTTTTTCTGTGAATACTGGAGCTGAATGTCACATAGGCCTGGTCGTGGACCGGGCCGAGGGGGCGTTGATCCCCGGAACAACTTCCAGGAAGACGTCATCGAAGTTACAACAATTACAGACTTAGGAACTCCAGAGACAGACATGGAACATAAATAGTATAAACATAGAAGTTACACAGACATAAACATTGAAGGCACACAGACATAAACATTAAAGACATACCCACATAAACAATGAGGGCACACAGACATAAGCATTGAAGGTACACAGACAAACATTCAAGGCACACAGATATAGACATGGAACACACACATAGGCATGGAACACAGACACATACATGGAACACACACATAGACATGGAACACACACAGACATAGACATGGAACACACACACATAGACACGGAACACGCACAGACAGACATGGAACACACAGACACAGACATGGAACACACACAGACAGTTACAAGTCAAACTCAAACACAGAGCCCAAAAACGCCGAGCAGCGCCAGAACTTCAACATAAAGGAGTTTAGGGGTAACAATATAATGGGGAGGAAGGGGCTTCAGAATTTGTCTTGAAGCTGCCTTATTATAATTTTCATTTCTCATGTTTTTTTTTGTTTTTTTTTTTATGGGGGGGGAGGAAGGGTGATGGAGATTATAAGGGTAAAAGGCTTCACTTTTTCCCCTTTACGCCGCCACTGCCATGAAAGCCATTTATTCTACGCTAAATTGTAGCCTTTCACTACTACGATCAAGTCGTGGCTACATCTTGTGAGGCCATTATGGTAATGTTGGCCAAGTGATCTCCAGAGAACGTCACTCGTTGTCTCAGTTTACCAAGACAGATTAACATTCGCGTATTTTTCCTGTAATAATAACAGACAGGTTAGGAGCAGAATTCCCTCAACTCTTCACCAACGTTAATGATTTCCGAAACGAAGTTATATTGAAAATTTTCTAGGAAACTCCAGTAATTATTATTTTCACAGGGATGCACTAAACACGTAAAGAGATACACAGCACCTGGGAAATAAGCGATAATTAGGTTTGATCCAAGGAAAGAGACGGTTCCATTGCATTAATGATATACAGTTCTGATAAGCAGGTTAGTATGGCACATGTCTAACAGTTGGATACCTTTATTAACGAGATGTTTGGTCTGCTTAGCAGGATTCTTCAGTCGAAATACAAAGGTGACTTAAAGAAATAGAGGAAATATGTGTATGAGGTGATCAGTCCCTCAGTCTTGAAGAAGAATAATTCTGAGGTGGTTATTCTCTCAGTCTCGTTATGAGTTCTGCTGCTTAACTGAATACCTGGGATCAAGAGCCTTTCACCTGCATCAAAGCATCCCCCATCCATCAACTTCATCTTCAATAATAAGCTAATAAAAACCTTCAATAAGGGACAAAAAGACACAAAATCGGCTCGAAACATTAAAATTTTTCAACCCAGGTATTAAAGAAATATTTAAATACACTTAATATTTTTTGGATCATCGAGAGTTCAATTGGAGGAAATTAAAACACATCTTGTGCAAGTTTACATGCCAATATAATGTTCCTTTGATATAGAATAATTTGAAAACTTAAAAATATTGTTCTTGAGTCAGTGTATATACCCTGGAAAATTAAGTTAGTTAAAACCAGGCAGTGTTACAGACATAATGCCCACATCAGTGATCACGCTCAGGTGTCTGAGCATAAACTACACAAATCCAGCTTAGCTTAGTATACCTGGAGTATACCTGGAGAGGGTTCCGGGGGTCAGCGCCCTCGCGGCCTGGTCTGTGACCAGGTAGGTTCGTTGACTAATGGGTTTAAAGCGTTTCGACTTATGAGAATCATTAAGGGGCGCTTGAGTTCCTGTTTACCTGGAGTTTACCTGTCTCTTAATAACATGCTCATTTTTTTCTATAATCTACCTTGTCCATAATTACTATCGCATTTGGATAAGGTAGATTATAGTGGAAAAATTAACATGTTATTAGAAGACGGGAACTGACGTGTCCATTAAGGCTGCGTGTCGCCTCTACACCTCCAGTCAAGAATACTTTAATACCTGAAATAGAAAGATTAATTAGTGAACGTACACTGAGAGACATACTTCTCAGTGGACGGTAATGACACGATTGCAAACAAACCACTGAATTTTAGGACTTATTTCCATGGGTTCAAATACCACCCATTCCGGGGTTTGTTTACCTGGAAGGTGGTGCTCCGGAGGTCAACGCCCCCGCGGCCCGGTCCATGACCAGGCCTTCTATGGGAAGAATTGTAGTCTTCAGTAAGACCACACAATTCAGGTTATTATATTAGAGCGTGCTTTATTACTAGGGAGCTCAATGAGTCACGATTTGTAGAACTTTATTGTACAAGTTCACATTTATTATATTTAATTTCATCAGATTATATCGTCTCACTCTTCTTACGTTACATGCTATAGTCCTCGCTCTCCTGGGCAGTAAATGGCCAGTTACTCAAGTATACACGGCTGTATAGAAATAGCATGCTCTAGAATAGTTATAGTAAGGTAAATATGCATTTGATCAGTTAGAATTTTATCAGTCGTCTTGATATTGGTCGAAGATGGAGCGAAACCTGGTGTTATTGGTCCAGGATGGAGCGAAACCTCGTGTTATCTGTTCCCTCATCGTTTCGTTATTTTCCTTTACCCCTCTCTCTCTCTCTCTCTTTCATCCTCCCCTCCATCTTTTCACGCCCCTCCAACATCTTTACACACACACATACACTCCCCAACTCCCACATCCCCACATGGGATCATGCCAGGAGCTACCCTCACCACCTCCCCATCCTTCACAGGCTGGAGACACACGCCCCCAGAGCTGACTGGCCCAGACACTTCACAATGCTTCTTCTCCCGTGCTTGAATGACTCCAGGGATGACCGATCTCTCCGTCTCTCAATCAGTTTATCTTGCAATCTGTCTCTGTCTAAGCAAGGATACCCAACTGAGTGCAGCAGAGCTATGTCTACCATCTATGAACAGCGACATTAAAACGCTACGATATTTTGTGTATCTGTATTTATGTGTACCTGTACCTAAATAAACTTACTAAGCAGTCCATACCACGGGCGGGATTTGAACCCGCGGTCAGAGTCTCTGACCGCGGGTTCAAATCCCGCCCGTGGTATGGTTTGTTTGCATTCGTCTCATTACGATTTCGTGAGTTACTAAGCAGTGCCTGAGAAACAGCAGATCTACTGCCAGAAATGCAACGCATACTAGTGGCTTTCTTCTCTGCTTAACTATATTTTATTACCAGTAAACTACAGTTTATATAACGGCAGAAAAGAAATTGTGGAAGCCGTTTCTGCCCAGCCACGGAGGGTAGATCAGCTCATACACAAGACACTCCTGAACAATACTTCAGAAGATGAAACACATGCAACACTAAATAATACGTCGGTAAATAAAACAAGAATCGCATGCAGCAGACATAAGACATAACCGCTAATAACAGCGGTTATATCGGGTGCAAATATAGGGGATCATGGTCCCCGCTGCCCAGTCTTAGAACTGTTCTCATTAACTAGAAAACAATTACGCGAATAGGAACTGTTAAGAAACACATAGGAAAGTAAACGTTAATGTTTACTGAAAGCAAACGTACGTAAGATTTATCCGCCATCTTTATGAGATAGAAAAGAAGTCCTAACAGAGTGCAAAACATATAACGGACTTCCGTTTGACACTCACATGAGGGAACGGTAGTTTGTCTCTGTGTGGTTTTCTACTAAGTTACCATCTGGTTGTGACATTGGATGTGATGGTGGGTGTTATGGTAACGGTGATGGAGAACTTGGGAAATGGTTGCAGTGATACAGTAGTGGTAGTGGTGGTGGCCTTGAGATAAGATTTTGCTCGGACTTCAACCCCGGAGGCTTAGCATCCAGGATAACCCAAGAAAGTCAGTGCGTCATCGAGGACTGTCTGTCTTATTGCCATTGTGGTCCTCAATCTTGTCCCCCAGGATACCGCCCACAACAGACCACTAACACCCAGGTAACTACTTCTTTGCTAGGCGAACAGGGACAGCAGGTGTAAGGAAACACGTCCAATGTTTCCACCCGGCCGAGGATTGAACCACGGACACTGTGTGAGGCGAGAGTGTTACCTACCAGGCTACGGGTCGTAGATGATGGTTGTTATATTAATGGTTATCTATATATTAAGTATAATTATGGAGGCGGTAATATTAATTATCGTAATCATGCGTAACTTCTCAAGTGCGCATTATGGGCGAGAAGGATCAAAATATCGCACATCCGGACAACAGTGAAGACTCGATACATGTTTCAGAACTGAAGATTTTATTGGGGCAATAAAATGTTCTTATCTATATATGACTGCATGGTTCAGGTCTTAGCTCCTGGCCCTGCATGTGTGTACTCACCTACTTGTACTCAACTATTTGTGGTTGCAGGAGTCGATTCACAGCTCCTGGCCCCGCCTCTTCGCTGTTTGTGTGTGTACTCAACTATTAACATTCACCTATTTGTGGTTGCAGGGGTCGAATCCCAGCTCCTGGCCTGGCTTGATAACTTGCAGTCTGCCGAGTTTACTTCTTCCAGGCCTCGTAGGCCTTATCATACCTTTTCTTAAAGCGATGTAGGAAGTCTGCCCGAAATGCTCATGCATGTTAGTGGCTTTCTTTGTCCTTAACAATACATTACTACATGTAAACAACACATTCTATACTACACAAAGACATATATTTTTTTAATTTAATTTTATTGGAAGGACAGAGAGAGAGAGAGAGAGAGAGAGAGAGAGAGAGAGAAAGTGTGTGTAGAGGGACTACAGAGGGAAGGATGGAGGGTGTTTTGGAAGGAGATCGAGAGAAAAAGGATGTATTAGAGGTGGGGAGGGAAGGGGAGAGGGAGTGGGAGAAACCATTAGCTGATGCTGGTGCAGGATTGTTTACCTATGACGTCACGGATGGACAGATCCATTAGGCAGGCGGGGGAGGGCGTGAGGGAGCATAACATGTCTTGCTGAAGGTTAATCACCTTACTATGGCATCTCCAAGCTATGAATGCTCTTCCCAGTCTTCTCATTATAATAATAATAATAATAACAACAGCAGCAGTTGTTCTAGATGCTATTGTAGTAGTTGGAGCAGTAGTAATAGTAGTAGAAGTCGGAGCAGAAATAGTAGCACTAGCAGTAGTAGCAGTAGTAGTAGTATTAGTAGTATTTAGCGCTGTATGACCCTTATGGGTATAGCGCTTAGTTATGATTATTATAATGCAGTAGTAGTATAGTAAGAGACGTAGTAGAAGTAATTCCGGGGGTGAACGCCCCTCCCTTAGCGGGGGGCGTTTACCCCCAGCACTCCAGGTCCAGAGGTAGCTGCAATGAGGCAGTTCAAAATGAGTATATCAGGGCAGAGCTGAAGAACAAATAACGAGCAGCAGTTCCAAAGATTTTAGATCTTACCGCCGACGCGGCTAATTGATCGTGCACCTTACATCCATCCTGAGGACGTAGATAGGTAACTGAGAGTCGTCAGGAAACAGGACAAGTGTTTCCTGACGCGGATCATAGTCATATGATGACCCACCACTGTTGCTTTTGGTCATCTGACCAAGGCCTTCCGCTGGCTTACCGATCCACCCCTTTAAAAAATATTTTTTTAATATAGAAGGGTAGCGCAAGAGCATATGCCTACACAAAAGGCTTAGGAACTAGGCCCCCAAAAATAACTAACAGGAGTATATCTGGACTTATCTTTACATTTGACGTAACTGTTGCAAGCAAATTTACGAAATTTGCGTAATATGTCCGGTATCTTATTTTCATTAATACGATATCGAAACATATCACACAAGTTATTATACAGTCTTATATTATACAGTCTATCTCTATATTCCTCAGAAAGTGGGCAATTAAGCACTTAATATACGTATCGCAGTGAGTGAAAGATCTACTCAGGCTTCTAACTGCATTCTTATAACATTCACTGCGCTAGCTCTGTCGCTAGTTCACTCAGCTCACACACTGAGGTCCGGGGTTTAATTCCCCGGTACGGTAGGAAACATTAGGACGTGTTTCCTCAAGACACCTGCTGTCCCTGTCCACCCATCAGTAAAGTGGTTACCTGAGTGTTAGTCGACTGGTGTGAGTCGCATCCTGGGACAATATTGACCTAATTTGCGGAAAATGCTCAGCATAACAAGCAGGTTTCTATATAGTAGTATGTCATTGGTGTCAGCTAGGACTGTATACCTTGTACATGTAGAAACAAAGTTATTAACATCCAAAGGAACACGTAATAAGACAAGAGACAAAGACGAACGTGAAAGACAAAGTAACCATTGCTCTTTGGTAAGTCAGTAATAAGTCTCTTCCTTAACTCGATCAATAATGACCCGTGTATTGAACTATCGTCAGTCATCTAACATGAAAGAATATATGCATTATTATTATTATTATTTTATTATTATTAATTTTATTATCATTTTATTACTTTTATTATATTTATTAATAAATGACTAAAAATTATATTCAATAATTATAATGTAAATATTCATAATACATAATATAATATGAATGTTATTTTCAAGATCAAATTCGTATGCCATAAAGCAGAATAAATAATATAAAATAAAACAAAGCGGCTTCATTTTTGTTTACTTTGAAATTTAATTTTGAGACGGGACGTAATATTTGTTTTTATTTCTTCATTCAATGGAACTTGAGAGTACAATAAATCTCAGGCGAGTCAGAGATCAGCGAGAAGAGAAATAAATTCATTATTGTGACAGTTAGCCGCCGCTAGGCTTCAAGCTAAGGACACCATGGACTTTGGGACGTTATGAAACTAGGGTCACGATGGAACTAGGGACGCTAGGAGCTGCTGCTGCTGCTTTTTCTGCTGCTGCTGCTGCTACTGCTATTGCTGGTGGTGGTGCTATTGCTGTTGGTGGTGCTATTGCTGCTGCTGGTGCTGTTGCTGCTGCTGGTGCTTTTGCTGCTGCTGGTGCTATTGCTGCTGCTGGTGCTTTTGCTGCTGCTGCTGCTGCTATTGCTGTTGCTGTGTCTAGTCGCCCGTAATACTGGAGCATCCGTCAGGTTGGGCGGCTGCGAGAGGGAAGCTTACCCAGTGGCACAGATCAAAGCCATTGATTGGATCCTTACTGAACCACCAGGGAGTCCAATCTCCTTAGGATTGGTTGAAGTGGCAGCTGCACTGCCGCTGCTCCGATGTCACGAAAAAAAAAAAAAATTATATATATATATATATATATATATACAGTATATACAGTGTATATATATATATATATATATATATATATATTATATATATATATATATATATATATATATATATATATATATATATATATATATATATATATATATATATATATATATATATATATATATATATATATATATATAATTCTTTGGGACTGCTGTCAGACGAAGCTTTGCGAGTCGGGGAGTCAACGTGTCACAAGCCTACCAGATTAGGCCATTTTTACCACTTTCTTCCACCCTAGTGTTAAATAACAGTGGCAGAAACTACTACTGTATTAACAAAAATGTAAAGAGAAAACAGAAACTGAAAATTAGAAGCAGTTAGGCATGTGAACTGGCTCTCAAGGAATTATTTAGTCAGACGTAGTCATGTATAGGTCACGTTGCTATATATAAATCTCTTCATTTATTTAACACTCAAGATGTAAGAGCTTGTTCAAGTGTTAGGTGTAAGCTAGAGTTTGCGTTGATGTTACCTCTGAAATGATTAATAATAATAATTATAATTTTCGCTCTCTTAGTGCAAATCTTAAACAATGCTACATGTGGAACAGATGCTGTAAATGATAAGATTTATGAATATCAAAATGGTATAAAATACCGACAGGTTGTTAGGTAAGACACATATGCAACAGTTAGACAACTTTATTCCGAAACGTTTCGCCTACACAGTAGGCTTCTTCAGTCGAATACAGAAAGTAGGCAGGAACAGTAGAGATGTGAAGACGATGTAATCAGTCCATCACCCTTAAAGTCGTAGAATTTGAGGTTGTCAGTCCCTCGGCCTGGAGAAGTTCAGTTCCATAGTCAGGAACTATCTGAAGATCAAGCGACAGTGCGGAGACTTAAATACTGTCGGAAGGAGAGGTGCAGGTTAGTAGTAGTAGTAGTGAGAGGCAACTGAGAGGCCATGTCCCTCTCAGATCCAACCCTTCTCACTTGAAAAGCTTGTCCAAGGTGTTTTCTGTACCAAGATGCCACGTGTTGCAGTGTCTGACAAGATGAATATCAAAATGGTATAAAATACCGACAGGTTGTTAGGTAAGACACATATGCAACAGTTGTCTAACTGTTGCATATGTGTCTTACCTAACAACCTGTCGGTATTTTATACCATTTTGATATTCATCTTGTCAGACACTGCAACACGTGGCATCTTGGTACAGAATACACCTTGGACAAGCTTTTCAAGTGAGAAGGGTTGGATCTGAGAGGGACATGGCCTCTCAGTTGCCTCTCACTACTACTACTACTAATCTGCACCTCTCCTTCCGACAGTATTTAAGTCTCCGCACTGTCGCTTGATCTTCAGATAGTTCCTGACTATGGAACTGAACTTCTCCAGGCCGAGGGACTGACAACCTCAAATTCTACGACTTTAAGGGTGATGGACTGATTACATCGTCTTCACATCTCTACTGTTCCTGCCTACTTTCTGTATTCGACTGAAGAAGCCTACTGTGTAGGCGAAACGTTTCGGAATAAAGTTGTCTAACTGTTGCATATGTGTCTTACATAAGATTTATGTTTCCAGACATACATACTTGGCAGGTTGACTGGCTTATGAAAAAAAAAAAAAGATATTTCTACCATTCGTATTATGTAGGTACTGCGTACATTCTTTACAAAGTGCATGAGTTTTCTCCTCAAAAAATCTCTTTGTATAAAAACTCTTATATGAAAACGAATTCATAAAATTGTAAAGCTTAAACAATATACGAACACCTATAACAGAGCTCCAAATAAGTTTACAGCATCTGTCCTTCTTTGTATAATTGCAGACAATTGAAATTTTTGTATCCCTAAAATTCTAGCTTAGTAACATCATCATATTCTTGTTTATTGCCATGCTAAGCAGCGTTTCCTTTCACACAGAGACGGGAGCCGAGGCAGGATGCTCATCTCGCCAAAGGTTGGTGATCTCTGTGGGCTCAGCAACTGGCTTGTCTCCCTCGCCTTCTTCCTGCTGATACATCTTGAGCAGACTGTGAGGTGTGAGCAGAGAACTACGGTGTCAGCAACTTGGCTTCAACACACTCTCCAGTTACAGCCCCTTGCGCGTCCAAGATTTCCTCCAGTAAGGCAGGAAAATATGGAAATTGGGAAGTATAAAGCCAGAAAGCCAGTGATGTATAAACCTCCGACAGATATGAAGTCTGAGCTTCGGAGACCTTTGAATGGTCGAGAATCAGAACCCAGAAGTTACAGAAGACCTGTGATATATGGAGCTCCGAGACATGAAAGTCATAGTACTCAAATACCAGTGAAGTACTTGCCACGGAAACCTGTAGTGTACAACGCCTCGTGGTTCCCTGGAAAGACCATCACAGAGAGAACCACACTTTATTTCCCTACAGAAAGAACATCTACCAGAAATTCTTCAATGGAGAACGAATATCTTCCCATGAATTTTGGGTTCTTGAAAGAGCTTCCCGCTAGAGGATCTGCGGGAGGTTTCCGAGAACAGACAGGAAATCAAGGAACCTTGGTGAGGGATCATGCTGGGCGGAAAGTTTCCCCAGATGACTGGAAGTTCTCCGGAAGTCTTCGTGGTGGTGATTCCAGACGACTGAGGCGAAGCAGACATTTAGCTGGAAGAAGCGAGGAGACACAGCAGTCACCACATAATAAACAATGGAACAAGATTGATATAACGTCACCATCTCCTTTTACAGATAAAAATGAGGGCAGGCGAAAGTTTTTATACACGAGAAGGAAGAAATTAACTTTGAAAATTAAAGAAAAACTCAAACTAATACATAGTGAGAGGGGATTTGTGATAGATTATACGAAAAGAAAGAAAAAAGTCAGAGAAAAGTGTGAGTCTGAGACAAATGCGACACGTAAAAACATAATGATTATAAGTGGCCCTCATAGTAAAAAGTTCTCGAGCCATGAGAGTGAAAACATTACAAGTGATTTGCCCAATAACTTTGATAATAATGGGAGAAAAGAAGACGATATTAAGAACAGTAGCTGGAATCAAGACTCAGTGGCTCTGGGACAGCATACCCACCTTACACCAGCTGCTAGTGCCATAGTAGCAAGAAATAAATTTGTGAGCACGAGATTAAATCTATTAGCGAGGTCTTCAAACTTCCCTGACGACGCACGAGGGTTCCAGGAAATGATTGAACATGAGCTGCCACTTCGAGTGGTCCCAAAGTGGCATGCACGTATGAAAAGAAGCTGGAAGATAAAAAGCTCTACACCGACCCGGGATCTTTACAAGGAGAACGAGGGTGGTTCACTCAGTCGCAACGGCGGTCGTTACCTGCAGTACTTCTCTCCAGTTGAAACATATCTGGATACGACACACACATCGGCCCACACAGAGAAGAAAGACAATACTCACGTGGGAGTAGTTTTACACAAAATACTACAGATTTCTCATATATGGCAAAGGGAATTACAGAGACTCCAAAGTTCCTCATACCCTTTACCCTGCGAGGTGAAAGTCAAGGAGGATCTTAACCCAGAGCCCGATATTCTATATCGACCAGTGAGAAGACGGCTTCTGGCCAGGGACGTTTCCAAGTGCCTGCTGTATCAGCCAACGAGAAGACAGCTGTCTTGGGACAGTACCAAGCATCTTCAGTATCGCCTAACGAGAAGACTACTCAGTCTGTTGTATCGACCAGTGAGAAGTTATCTTGTGGCCTTGGACAGTTTCAGGCTACCAATGAAAAGTCAACTCTTATTCTTGAACAGCTCTAAGCAGCCAATGAGAAGACAGCTCTTGACTTTCTATAGTTCCAAACGATCAATGAGAAGGAAACTCTTATCGTGGGACAGTTCCACTCAGTTTGTGCCCCGTTCCCTGGGACGGAGTCAAAGAAAGATAAAACTACATGACAGTGAAGTAGACGGATCTCTTGCGGTGAATGAAAACACTAACGGAAAACCTGTGCTCAGAAGCATAGTGGAGCAAGCTAAGATGAGACTAAGTAAAACAAAAACATGCAATATATCTATAGGTCTTAAGAAAAGTTTACAAGCGAGTACTAAATGTAAAATAGAAAATCCTGACAGTATAAGTGCAAGAAAAAATTTCGAACTATCAGATGACAAGAGTGATACAACCAACACATATACTAATAGAGCTTCTTGCAATCTGTCGACGATTCTATGCTGGACAAGAGAGAGTAATAATATCTATTCAGAAGAGATTGCAAGAATTAAAACCCTAATTTTCAATACTGAAAAGGAGTCAGATTCCCTTACTCAGGAAAGTGAAAACTACATTTATTCAGCACCAGTTCATTCCCTATGTTTTAATAGGCTGCACCTTACAAAGAATGATAGGCTATGTTTAATATTAACTCTCCGGGTGCCAGGTAGCCAGAGAGTAATCAAAATGTCCTTGATGAGGTTTGATAAGTGTGTCAGATGCACGTTCACTTCGGAATGTCAAGCATTGGGAACTGTGTTCAATGGTGGCAGTAGTCGAGGCGATGGTGGTGGTGGTGGTGGTAACTGTTGGTACTGCATTCAGGTTCAGCCTCCATCTGGAAACACGAGCTGGTACACTAACTCAAGACAAAAACAAACTTTTCCTGGCAAACGTCACTTAAGATGTCACATTTGGCTCGGTATCAGACCATCGGGTTTAGTGACCAGATACACTCGCATCATTACCCACCCAGGGGCGACTCCGCGGCCACTGACCACTGTTATGGGTCGTTTACCTCATCATTTGATGCTGCTTTGTACAGTAAAAATTGACAACACCAAGGTCAATGACCTGCCACGGACACGGACGATGCTAATCAAATTCTCAGTGCCACTAATGGCGCAGGTCCAGCTGTCAGATCTTCGAAGAGCGAAGATCCAGTTCTCAGGATTAAGAACGGCACAGATCCAGTTCTCGGGACCACGAACCTCTGAGCTTCAGGTCACAGAAATAAGGATGCCTCGGGTTAAGCCGTCTGGAACATTGGCCAAGGAGGAAGGGCCTAGCTTGTCAGAAAATGAAAGTAAAGAAAAGAGAATACACGTTTATGATCGGCTTTCACAGCTTAGCATTTCGAATCTACTGACATTTAGGTTTGAAAAGAAACCAGATGGCCCGACTACCACAGTAGAAGCAGTAGATTATAAACAATACCACAAATCAAACGAAGCTAAGAAAAAACAAGAATTATTACGTAAGGTAACTAGTAAGATCCTACCTGTGATACACATACAGGAAGGAAACTCACAGGAAGATCACGAATCGGGTTACTCAAGTCTCCATAACGTGACTATCCGAAAGCCTTTGAGGGAATTTAGCGATGAAAGGGAGAATCAATTAGGGTTGATTGACCCAGAAGAGGTTCCATTTTATCCAATAGTGACTTCAAAAAATGTGAAGCAGACCTATCGTGATCTGCAGAGGAGTGCTGATAGTGGTAGCAATTCAACCCACACAATACTCAGAGGAAGAGAGAGAAACAGACATTCACATGACATCAGGTTCAAAACTATGCGAAATAAACGGAAAGCGAGAGCTCGACGCAGCATCGGAAAGACGACCAGAGAGCGAAATAAAATTAAAAATAACACTGGAATCACATTGGGTATTGAAAGCAACACAAGAAAAGAAAAAAAGGTCGAGAGTGAAAGAGGAATCAGACGGAGAGTTGAGTCAAATATGAGAAAGGAAAAACCAAAGTTGAAACGTATGAATCGTGGCCACCGTCGAAGGCGCAGGAGAGGCGTTAAACATTCCTTATCTGACTCATCAGAACGCGTCGAGTTTGTGCAAACTCCAGCGCCAAACCTTAGCGCAAGCACATTTACAACCCTACTACGACATTTTCATAAAGCGAAGAATAACGTACTTAGTGATAATAAAAGAACACTGCCAAGAAACATTACCAGTAACTCTAACATTACCAGTAGTTCGAATATTACCAGTAGGTCTAACATTACAAGTAGGAAAAACATTACCAGTAACTTTAACTTAAGCTTCTCTATGTGGCGAGGATATAATTATAATGGGCACAATCTAAAAAGAGGTAATGCCTCCCAGCAAAGCCAGAGCACCCATGTTGCCCTTACTTCCAAATCTAATATCACCAAGAACCCCGAATCTCAACTTGAAGGCAACTCTTCAAGGACAAGATGCTCCTCATGTTTGATTGAGCATTCACCAGGTATCTCGAGACAAAGAACGAACCTCATACATTTCACACGTTACCTAACAGGGAAAAGCACTCCTTCAGCCTCTTTATACCCACCCGAGAACATCCCAGAGGACCCTCCTAGTAGGAGAGAAAGTAGTCAAGGCCTCAAGGGCCTACGAGATCAAGTGTTAAATCACAGGAAACTTGCAACCTATTTTTCCACCTCTTCGGAAACGGAAGTTGGACCTAAAAATGCTGGAATTACAGACAGATATAATAATACTGATGAGATTTTCGACGGAATTAGTCCTGGAGCCATCTCTGTCTTAAATCATACAAATATCAACAGCAACGGCAGTGATACTTATGTTACCATACCCCTCAACGATATTTCACTGGCATCTGTAATGCAAAGTAATACTGTAAATTCTCGGAAAAGAAACAAAATTAGTGATAATAAGCAGGGTGAAGGGACTAATAGAAACTTAGCCATAAACAACATCGGCCATGTATTTACGATGAGAAATGATAACTCAGAAGGCAGCTCCTCGGCGTCCAGTTCTCAAGGAACTGATTTTGAGAGCCTAAGAACTGAGACACACATTTTTCCTCCTGTCTTCGAGGAATACATCGACGAGACTTCCGATTCGTCAGTGGTTTTCAAAAATCCTCTTCTCTCACGGAAGATGAAGCACAAAAGTCTAGACAATGAAACCCTCAATTCCGTAGTGCACAAAAACAAACAAGAATTCTCAGAAGACGGGGCACTAAAACACTCCTCAGATCTCACGAAGAACGAGGCGCTGAAACACTCCTCAGAGCTTATGAATAATTGGGCAGTTGAACACTTCACGGCGCCCAACAACGCTTCACAGTTCATTAGTAAATCAATAGAAATTCATTCCCTATCTAAAGAATTCCAAAGAGAAACGAGTGGTCAGGTCACCAATAAGGAGTACTTGGATGTGTTGAAACATAGAATCAGCAACGTACTTCTTCACTCCAAAAGTCAGACACCCAATTTAAATCCAGGAAGGAATCGCATTTGGTTACCCCTTAATTATAGAATGACTCCAGACGGATCAACATTTCGACGTAATTCCTTTGGAAATTATGTCAGTCCTGAACATTACACAGCCAAAACAGCAACAGCAGGTGACTTAAATTCTGTGACAGGATATCGCCCTCAAAATTCGTCTATACAACCTGGTTTTGCAAATAGACATAAGGGTAGTCTTAGACCTGAAAATAGCAATGTTAGCTTTCAGAGCTCTTTTGAGCAACCCCAAAAGTACCTACCTGACTTCGAGCCAGGTCAGTTTACACCTAAAGAACGTTCCCAGAGACATTACCAGCCTCCAGTTCGCTTCCCTGCTGATACAGTACCACAAGATGATGTAGAATATCCACGAGTGTACCAGCAGATATCTACACACAATGACCAGCAGCTACCCCAGTCTACAAATTCCAGACAGCTAGACTTTCGTCCACAATATGCAGGTCACAGTTATTATCATGGTGCAGTAGGTAGCGAGTTTGAAGAAACAAGGCCAAGCCAGAGTCATACTTCTGGCTACACTACAGATCATGAGAGTAATGCGATGGATGAGGCATCAGCCTACTGGAATGACACATCGTCCAACATTTCACAAGGGGTCTCTTTAATTTACACTAAACTTTCAGCTACTGCATATTACCCTCAGGACCATTACTTAAATCAGCTGCAAAATGATCCTCCAGAATACATATTAAGTCAGCCTAGAGATGTGGCAGCCAGGAGAACATCAAGCTTTACTGCACATCACCTCAAAAAACACCAGCAACCTCGCCACGTCAAACGCAGCAGGAATCATAACAACTGGCCTTTCAGACAAGCTCAACAATGGATTAGACACACGAGCAGCTCTGGAGTGGCAACAAGACCGGAGAGAGTGGTGCCTATCCTGGGTCTGTTTGATCTGAGTGTGCGGGGTGAGCCAAGACAGGGAGGGAGGGCGGAGCTGGCCGCTGCCCAGCTCGCCCTCACACACATCAACGAGCAGCACGTCATTCCTGGCTACAAGCTTGTTATGTTCCACAACGACACCAAGGTTAGTCTTTCTCTCACGCTATACACATAAACACAACCTTGTTTCCACGAGCAATAATCGCAACCTAGTTTCAAAAAGACACAAAAGCGGTATTATGCTGTAATTTATGGACGATCTTTCACCCACACTGCATTTTATCAAGTAATTAACATAAACCTGGAGACGGAGGATGAGTGTGTGTGTGTATATATATATATATATATATATATATATATATATATATATATATATATATATATATATAAAATATATATATTATATATATATATATATATATATAAAATATATATATTATATATATATATATATATATATATATATATATTTTTTATTATCACACCGGCCGATTCCCACCAAGGCAGGGTGGCCCGAAAAAGAAAAACTTTCACCATCATTCACTCCATCACTGTCTTGCCAGAAGGGTGCTTTACACTACAGTTTTTAAACTGCAACATTAACACCCCTCCTTCAGAGTGCAGGCACTGTACTTCCCATCTCCAGGACTCAAGTCCGGCCTGCCGGTTTCCCTGAATCCCTTCATAAATGTTACTTTGCTCACACTCCAACAGCTCGTCAAGTATTAAAAACCATTTGTCTCCATTCACTCCTATCAAACACGCTCATGCATGCCTGCTGGAAGTCCAAGCCCCTCGCACACAAAACCTCCTTTACCCCCTCCCTCCAACCCTTCCTAGGCCGACCCCTACCCCGCCTTCCTTCCACTACAGACTGATACACTCTTGAAGTCATTCTGTTTCGCTCCATTCTCTCTACATGTCCGAACCACCTCAACAACCCTTCCTCAGCCCTCTGGACAACAGTTTTGGTAATCCCGCACCTCCTCCTAACTTCCAAACTACGAATTCTCTGCATTATATTCACACCACACATTGCCCTCAGACATGACATCTCCACTGCCTCCAGCCTTCTCCTCGCTGCAACATTCATCACCCACGCTTCACACCCATATAAGAGCGTTGGTAAAACTATACTCTCATACATTCCCCTCTTTGCCTCCAAGGACAAAGTTCTTTGTCTCCACAGACTCCTAAGTGCACCACTCACTCTTTTTCCCTCATCAATTCTATGATTCACCTCATCTTTCATAGACCCATCCGCTGACACGTCCACTCCCAAATATCTGAATACGTTCACCTCCTCCATACTCTCTCCCTCCAATCTGATATTCAATCTTTCATCACCTAATCTTTTTGTTATCCTCATAACCTTACTCTTTCCTGTATTCACCTTTAATTTTCTTCTTTTGCACACCCTACCAAATTCATCCACCAATCTCTGCAACTTCTCTTCAGAATCTCCCAAGAGCACAGTGTCATCAGCAAAGAGCAGCTGTGACAACTCCCACTTTGTGTGTGATTCTTTATCTTTTAACTCCATGCGTCTTGCCAAAACCCTCGCATTTACTTCTCTTACAACCCCATCTATAAATATATTAAACAACCACGGTGACATCACACATCCTTGTCTAAGGCCTACTTTTACTGGGAAAAAATTTCCTTCTTTCCTACATACTCTAACTTGAGCCTCACTATGTCGTGCCGAATATGTAAAACTGGTCAATTAGCAAAAACTCATTTAAAATTAAGTCCTTTCTGAAATTTTCTCATACGTTTAAAGATATATTTTTTTCATTAATGTTGATGTAAAAAATTATAATTTTGCACCAAAAGAATCTTAGAAAACTTACCTAACCTTATTATAACAAGAACAATTTATTTTAGCCTAACTCAACTAAATATATTTTAGATTTGTTTACAATAATTTAATACTAAACAAACACAGTGAAATATATTTTTTTCGTTAGGTTCAGAATGATTTTGGCTAAATTATTGCATAAACAAATTTTCACTTGTCCTATATGGCAAGATGAGCGTTGCTATTTAAGCCAAGATCGCAAGTTCTGCCTATTCGGCGCGCTTCTTTTTGATTATAATAATAATAAAGTTGCCTATTCGGCACGACATATATATATATATATATATATATATATATATATATATATATATATATATATATATATATATATATATATATATATATATATATATATATATATGTATGTATATATATGTACATATATATATATATATATATATATATATATATATATATATATATATATATATATATATATATATATATATATATATATATATATATATTGATATATATATATATATATATATATATATATATATGGTAAGGATAAGGAAAGCTAAAATTTGTTTTAAGTGGGAAACTATATTATTAATAGTAGTAGGAGCAGTATGTTGTGTTATTATTATTATTATTATGATTGATATATTTACTAAAGGAAAGGCATCTGTGAGAGCCTTGTTAGTGGCAGATAAGCGAGGTATTCTAGCACATAACCCACGACCTTTGAGGCAACAACTAGGTCTCACACGAAATCTTTGGCATTCTCAAAAACTTTCGAGCAAAAGTTATTTTTTTCAATTTAACCTGAAATAGACTTTCAAGTTGATGGACTCTATCAAACGCATCCCATCTTAAACTAGAGTCAAAGTTTAGATGCAAAGTGAAACTCAATTTAAAGGTCAATTCTTTGCCATAAAAGCAACCTGAAGTGATTACCAATCAGGTCAAAACTTCTCGACTTGTACTCATGTTTGGTCGTCGAGGTCAGCTCAGATGTGTAGGTGTGTGAAGAACTCTTAGCTGGATTTAATTACCTGTATACATATACTCAGTTGTTCACAAACAACCCGCACCTAAGAGAGTTAAAGATTAAACTCTCTGCACATGTACGTAAAGAAATGCATTTTTCAGTTGTTCACACCCTATTTAAAGCCTCTCGGCTTGATTGTATCCCTCGATGAATATTCGCTGAATAGACTGAGTGAAAATTTCATTATTCTCCTTCATATTCTCTGACATTGTAATTATTTATTTTCTTCCTCCATGGCGGTATAATTATTCTTCTTTCACTTCTCCGCCAATGTTCCTCTTTTATTTCCCTGGCCATGTTGTTATTCTTCCTGCACTTCCCTGGCCATGTTGTTATTCTTCCTGCACTTCCTTGGCAATGTTGTTATTCTTCCTGCACCTCCCTGGCAATGTTGTTATTCTTCCTGCACTTCCCTGGCAATGTTGTTATTCTTCCTGCACTTCCTTGGCAATGTTGTTATTCTTCCTGCACTTCCTTGGTAATGTTGTTATTCTCCCTGCACCTCCCTGGCAATGTTGTTATTCTTCTTGCACTTCCCTCTCAGTGTTATTATTCTTCCTGCACTTCCCTGTCAGTGTTGTTATTCTTCCTGCACTTCCCTCTCAGTGTTGTTATTCTTCCTGCACTTCCTTGGCAGTGTTGTTATTCTTCATGCACTTCCCTCTCAGTGTTGTTATTCTTCCTGCACTTCCCTGGCAATGTTGTTATTCTTCCTGCACTTCCTTGGCAATGTTGTTATTCTTCCTGCACGTCCCTCTTAGTGTTGTTATTCTTCCTGCACTTCCCTCTCAATGCTGTTATTCTTCCTGCACTTCCTTGGCAATGTTGTTATTCTTCTTCCACTTCTCTGTAAATGTAATTGCTCTCCCATTCCGTCTTCGACACTGATTATTTTCCCTAGCTCCTTGAAATTTAATTATTTCCCATATTCTTCCCCGAAAATTATCTTTACCGCCAGATAATGCAATGCTATTATTGCATTTTTCTCCTCCGAGCACGTAATTATTACCTCTCTCATTGCCTAGTACTAACTTATTAGTCTCCATCACTTCTGACAATGTAACTGATTATTTTCCATTTCTTTGATAATGTAATTACTCCCCCACACCGCCCCTGACACTGCATTTATTTCTGTCATCAGTGGAAATTTAATTCTCTTCTTTTTCCCTGATAATTGAATTATTTCGCTACTCATTAGATGTAATCATTGTTAAAATCTTTGTGATAAACACTGCCATTTATGTTGGCAATTATGATTAGGAAAGATTTACCGAGGCAAAAATAAATTTTTTATAGGCTACTTCTCTGTAGCACTAAGCGGTTGATAATTGGAAATACAAAAAGTAAGATTTTATAATCTCATTGAAGTGCGAAAATCTGTTTCAAATTAGGATTTATGTTCTCAAATTAGAAAAAGTGTTATTGCCATACCATGTGCGTATCTCTGGGGTATACATGATGAAGGTTTAACTTATTCCCTATTTTAAAGAGCCAAGTATCGTTGACAGAGTGATGATCGATAGGCTTTAAATCTTTATTCAAATGGCTTACTGCCGACAGTAGCTAAGACTAGACACGTAGAAGCTTTGATTGGAGGAACCTTTCGTTCTATTTAAAACTTTATTAATCATCAAGTTAATGTTGTGTTAAAGCTTTATACAAAGAATAATATAATGACTTAAAGCATCTTTAGTAACGTGTGTATTTTCTTTATCGCTTTAAACTTAATAAACCATACATCGCCCTCTCAATTCTACCCTGTCAGTCATTTAACAGTGCTCCTTTGGTCTTATTTTTTTTTAAAGCGTAAAACTTAAAGGTGTCAACTCATCTGGGACTTAATGCTCCGCTGAGGATGCGTAAACACAAAGAGCTCAGATATTCTGTTTATTTTTCACCGTGGTATTTTCTTTTTAGATTTTTGCAATCAATAGTTTATTGTGTTTTCTTCCTCAATAACGAGTGTCTGTGTCCTTCCTTCTCCAGTGTGACAGTGGTAGTGGAGTGGATGCCTTCTTCCACGCCATCTACACATCTCGGGCCAAAATGATGATTTTGCTGGGAGCTGCGTGTCCTGAAGTCACGGAATCTCTAGCATCGGTAGTACACTACTGGAACATTGTGCAAGTAAGTTAAAGTTGTACTTTATATCAGTGTTTTTTTATGCTATAGGGTTAACAGGACTGGGGAGTTTAGTATATTATGCCTATTACATTCGTAGGGATAGGTAGGTAGTAGATTCGCTGGTATAATCACCCGACCCGGATCTTTTCCAAGAGGTGGCCTGGCCTTGGCTCCCTGTCGTGGGAGTGTCTCAGACCAGTGTCTGCCATGGGAGAAGATACAAGTACCTCTTCGTCTTCTGGGACCAGCTGTCCCCAGGCCTAGCCCAATTCCCCGCCCCCACGGGGCTTGGAGGGAAAAGCTAGGCACCTTGGGCTGCCACAAACCCCGCCCACACTGGGCTCGAAGGGTGTGGCAGCTGCATAGCAGCAGACGCTGTCAGGAAGTGCTAAGGCAGCAAGCACTACAGGATCCTTTTGGAACCACACCCCAGCTTTGGGCATTAAGCCCGAGCACTGGGGAAGCCCAAGAATGCCTCTTGCTGTGTGTGTTGCTGCTGCTGCTACTTCACTTGTCCGTTGCACTCTGTATTCGTAGGGAACAACGTCTGGGAATGGGAGGTAATCAGATTCCTTGAAGGGTGTGGGGAATGTGGAGGATTGAGGTAGGAAACAATCAAAAAAAGAGAAGAGATAGGTAAGAAAAGTTAGGTGACCTAAGCCCTTTGGGTTTGTTTTAGGCAAGCATTTTTTATCACAGCGACGAGTTTTGTGTCCATGTACCGATGAAGACTATTTACTTCACTGGAACATCGCATAGGTAAGTTAAAATTACACCTCGCAGAGTTCGTGGTAAACTGGAACATGAAGTAATAAGATTCACTCCAAGGCAGGGAAAAACAGATCCACTTCCATGGATGAAGAGCCTTTCAGGGTCATCAAGGTACCCTGCCCCCCTTAAAGGGTTTAATTTTAAGTGACGTAGATTATAACTCGGAAAAGCAAGATTAGTAGCATCATACTCTTTCTGCTGGAAGACCTTTGAGCAGAAAGAACTGTGTAATGAAAGAATTGAACCTAAAATTGTGTTGAATAGCAATATTGCCGGGAAGCCGAGGTAACCACTTTAAGGGGGCGCTCAAGCAGTGAATGCTGCTGAGGAAATTGTGAGAGAAGTGCAGGAGATGAGAGATCTTGGTAGAGATGTATAGACGAGAGATGCGGGTAGCTGGCCACGTTAAGGTAGAAGATTGTAAATTACATTTCGTGAAACTATAATCTCATAGGGGTTATTCATCGTAAGTTGTGAAGGCTCGACCCTCCTTCCGTTAATTGCGGCCCGGTCTATGAAAGCGCTAAAACCGTAAGGGGTCATAGTGCCTAATGAATGGGAGGCAGTATGGCTTACTACAAGAAAGGGGCGAACAAGTCCTTGGATCAGGAGCGCCTCATCAGAATCAGTAAGGCATTTGAAATGTGGAGGAGAAAAGGTAAGGACCCAGTAGGGGTGAGAGGGGAAAGTAGGGATAGTTGAAGAACAGATGGGGGAGAGGAAAGAACTAGAGAGAAAGGAAAAGAGTCGGGACTAAACCCAACTGCAAAGGCATTGTGTAATTCTTGTACTTGAATCAAGGATCTCTGGGAGATGACACAACCTGAACAAATGCAATTTATTTCCCATTGGCTCTTTACCGACAGTTTGTGAACCAATCAGGAAGCTACTAGGTCATATCACTGTGCTACACCGAGAATACTTCTTATTCCCTATTGTTTCTCTTACACAAATAAATAATTTTCTCATGTACATAATTCGTATAGCAGTGATGGTAGTAGTAGTAAGAGTATGTTATGTTTTAATGAAAGTACTAAAACTGTAAAATTATGAGGTAAGCGAAAGATAAGAATTGGATATATTCTAGATATTTCAATCCTGGCATTATCAGACGTTACTAGATTTCCTAACCAGTGTGTTGGTTTTCCTAGGTTGCGAAACGATATTTCGTGATTCGGCTACGTAAATGCTGACGTTCTCAATTCTACCATACACGTTGCGGCTAAAATAACTGTAGCTGAAGCCCGAGTAACTCAATTATGTAGCTTTTAAAAACTCCAGTGTATGTCAAGAAGCATTATCACGAGAAACATCACTTAAAACGAAGACTAACATTTTTAGCACACCAAAGAGTAACGAAAAATTCTTCGTGACCAATCACGTTGCACGCTATATGTCAACCGACCAATCACGTTGAACGCTGTATATTAACCGACCAATCAAACTTATTGTTCACATATTTACTATATTTCCTACTATCTACTCAACACCTAATTCAATGTCTTTCTGATCCTTTCTAATATTCACACACAAAAAAATACAAATCAGTGACTAGGCGACTATTTCTAAATATTTTTCCTGTGTGGGCTTTAATTAAATAAGATGACATCGTATATTACACAGGTGTATATTTGTGTATGTACACTGAGAAGCTACTTTAATTCCTATTTTTTTTTTGGGAGGGGTAAATTGTTTTTGAATGTTAGTGTGTAGATAATATGCAACTCAGAGTTACTAGTTAAGCCTACAACTGGTTCGCATTATATTCGAACCTACTCTGCAGTGTAGGTTCGAATCCTGCTGCGGACTGAGATATAATGTTCGTAAATAATTTCCCCCGTTTGCGAATTTTTAAGTACATAAACCAATGTGAGTTATTCAGCGCAAGAAAAGGTGGAGGCTCGATCCTCCGTCCGCTAATCTGGAGTCAGACGCTTCTCTCGCTGCCAGCAAGGCTAGATACTAGGTTTATGTATTACGGTATTGACTGAGGAATGAAATATGTTGTTTATTCATTGTTTCCTTCTCAGCAAGAAAAAAATATTTAATCCATAGGACATAAAGATGAGGAACAAAATCTTGAACAAATATTTAGTAACTGGTCATTCTGCGTTTACCGGAGTTTTTGTCTCCATTTATTTCTGTTGTTTGCAGTATGTACGAGGCTATATTAATGGCTCATTACTCTAAGATGTAAATTTAGTCTTTTTAATATGTTGAATTCTTTAGTGGTTACAATAAGTTTCTGATTTTCATGTGAATAATACAAATATTTTCGTTAAGAGTTACTGACTGGAATTAATGATCAACAATTTAAAACTAATGAAAACATTACAGTAAATCAAATTTTTCAGCGCATAATATACAAAACTATAATGTAAATCAAATAAAAGATACTTAAAAATAAATCGTAAAGAAATAAAGAAATGTTCTTGCAAAATTAAATCAATATAAATTAAACTGATAAGCAAATAAACTACTAGATATTAATATATTAGAGTTAAAATACACACTTGGTAGGTAGGTATAATGTTCGTGGGGAAACAGAACAAGTGTTTCCTGATGCGGGTCCTAGTCATATGATGACCCACAGCTAGAGTTTTGGTCATCTGACCGAGGGCTTACCCTGGCTTCCCGGTCCACCTCTTTAAAAATCGTGGTTATGATTATAACCATGAAGTAGTAATTTTGCACACTTAGTGCATATGTTTAATATGTTAGAAAAGTGTGCAAAGAGATCTGTGGCACCGCACAATGTGATTGGTCGGCTAAGATACAACGCAAAGCATGATTGGTTAGTTAAGATACACCGCGCAACGTGATTGGTCAAGAGTGTATTGCCGAGTACTGACTAGAATAAATAAGCTTGGGAGAAATTTTTTTGGTTATTCTGGACTGGTGAGTTTGATCATATGGTCGGTGTAATGTCAAGCCGTGGGAAAGCAGCTGGCGCGCACAAGCGCAAGACCTTGGCTCACCGCGCAGGTCTTCAGTTC
>NC_091367.1:6155013-6185013 GCF_038502225.1 Cherax quadricarinatus
AGCTCGCGTGGGAGGGTAACCCACGCAGTACATTTTTTCCCCATTTAATCATAGCATTTATTGTGGTCAAATTACAATTTATAGACATAATCGTGCCCAAGATTAATGTTTCCTGTCTATGGAATATTTCCTGTTAATATGTAATGACGAAAATTGCTCTCAATCGTCTATAAAAACTTAAAAAGATGTTCACACCTCCATAAAACTCCATCTACACTGCACATATTCGGCCCCTCGTCACATACACACCACTTGCTCTCGCAGTGACTGCCAAGACGAATGCATTGACACGAAGAGTGCAACGGACAAGTGAAGTAGTAGAATGAGCAACACACACAGCAAGAGGCATTCTTGAGCTTCCCTAGTGCTCGGGCTTTGGCCCAAGGCTGGTGGGGTGTTGCTCCAAAAGGATCCTGTAGTGCTTGCTGTCTTTGCACCTTCTGACATCGTCTACTGCTATGAAGCTGCCACATCCTTCATGCCCAGTGTGGGCGGAGTTTGTGGCAGCCCATGGTGCGCAGCTCTCCCTCCGATCCCCAGGGGGGCGGGGAATGGGGTTAGGCCTGGGGACAGCTGGTCCCAGACGATGAGGAGGTACTTGTACTTCCTCCCATGGCAGACATTGGTCTGAGACACTCCCACGACAAAGAGCGAAGGCCGGGCCACCACTTCGAAAAGTCCCTGGCCGGGCGATTATACCGGCGAATCTACAACAACAAATTACCCTGACGTTGCAGCGTATTCAGAATCTGGCGTTGCTTTGGGTGCTGGACGTGAGATGACCGGACTCTACCACGAGCGAGTCACTTTACATCAGGATTGACATTCCAACTCTGAAAGTTTTCTTCAAGACGCTCAGTGACAGACAGCTTGACATACTCGAGACATAGCACGACTCTTGGACAATCACACCCACGCAACTCTCTTCCGTGTCCTTTATAATCCTGCTCCTATCCCCATCTATTCTTAACCCTTTTTCCTAAGCCACTCTTCCTGCCTTTGAGGGACGGACCTTTAAAAAAAAAAGCCTTGATTTTCCTTAGCCAACATCATAGTGGCCTTTTACACACACCTCTCACCATTCTTACTATGCCACCACAATAGCCGTAGACGTGTGTCTCTGACCAGTGTAACAAAGAGCCTTGCCTACTGTCGTTCTGTCTGCCTTGTCTTTCCAAGCCAGAAATGCTAGAAGCTAAAACATTATTAATCACATAACGCCCTTGCTGCCGGCAGTAGCCTCGTTTCTTTTTCTGTTCTTGTTTTATAGTTTAATGCCACACAACGCCTTTGCTGCTGAGTGTAGCCCCAGTTTTTTACAGCCTTTCCTTTCCCCTCTCCCTACTCTTCTATCCCTACTTCCCATCCCTTTTCGTTTCCTTACCTGTGAGTTGTTCCTTCATTCGTCAGTTTTTCTCATAGTACAGTAATAATAATAATTAATAAAAGGCGAGTGTAGCATCGCCCTTCCTTCAGAATGCAGCTACAGCCCTTACTACCTCCAGGACTCTTAAGTCCGGCTAACCGGGTTCCCTGAATCCCTTTACAAAAGTTACCCTGCTCACACTCCAGCAGCACGCCCATTAAAAACCATTGTTTCCATCCACTCATATGTAACACACAAGACTAGTCCTAGAGCTAAGGGGTATGCACTACTAGTAGAGGTTAAGGGAAATCAACCTGACGACACTGGAGGACAGGAGAGATAGGGGGATGTGATAACGGCATATAAAATATGAAGAGGAATTGACAAGGTAGATAAGGACAAAATATTTCATCGATGGGACACAGCAACAAGGGGTCACAGCTGTTACAGAGTTACATGGATGTTAGGAAGTATTTCTTCAGTCACAGAGTTATCATGAAGTGGAACAATCTGGAGAGTGATGTAGTGCAGGCAGGATGCATACATAGCTTTAAGAAGAAATACGATAAAGCTCATGGAGCAGAGAGAGTGCTAGTAGCGACCAGCGAAGAGACAGGGCCAGGAGCTGTGACTCAACTCCTACAACCTCGAATAGATGAGTACACATAACTTTGTATTCTGACTCTTAAATACACATGCGATTAACGTAAAGCAGTATACTCATTATAATCAGCAATGTAGTTTGGGTTAAAAAAAATAAAAGATAAAGTGTAGAATGGCGTCTAGAAAGGTGAAGTAATGATGGCAACTTAGGCGAGCATAATACAAGACTTAATGACCGGCTGCCGCATTTGTGTGAGGCTTGAGTTGTGAAAGGTTCTCAAGAGTGCTGGTGTGGTCTTGGCCTTATCCTGGGAGCTCGGCACCCCATTCTTCTCTGTGAGGCTTGTGTTGTGAAAGGTTCTCAGAGTGTTGGTTTGGAGTCTTCACGTTACACTGGGAGCTCAGGACCTCTGTGCTTGTGTTGCGAGACTCGGATTGCTGCTGTGTAGTCTTTCATTACCCGTAATTCTCGCAGAGATCCCAGTAGAAATAAGTCACATTGTTTGACTTTGTTTTTTTAATGTTAGGGTAAATTAAACGTAATTTATTATATAAAATCATATTAAAAGTTTTAAATTATGCATCAGGTCACAATAAAAACATACTGACATACTCTTGATGTAACTTGGAGTTACCACCCCACTTCGTGTGTATTGTACGAATAAATAGTTTAATATTATCCAGTATTGTCTAGGTTACGCCAGGTAAAGCTTTCTTTCTGATGCCAAAAAACTCCAGTGGCGTGTTAAAGCATCACTAAGCCCATCGTCATTAAACGTGTCCGGTTTTTTTGAGAAATCTATCTTTTGATAAATCTGCACTTTTAATAAGTTTATTATAAAAGAATAGCACTTTTTTCAAATGCAAAAAAACATTTATCACCTGAGCCTAATCTTTGTTGCTACTAGACCTAGCAGACAATAACTTACCACCATTAAATAAAAAATGACCTGCAAATAACCTATTGGCTTATACGAGGTATATCCAACCACTCTCATTCATGTAACTGTCCAAACCATTCGTTCCTATTTGTTTTATTCTTTTCGAGTTGTTTCAAGAGTTGATATTTCCAAAACCTTCTGTATAACCCCTTAATTAAACTTCGTAATACATTGGGTCACTTCAGTCAGGTCGTCCCTCAGGGTAAATATAGTGTTAAAGTGGATAAGGGTCATGTATCTAGTGTTAACGATATTTTAAACTGCAGTGTAAACTGGGTGGTAATAGCGGCAACGAGCCGACAGATAGATAACGAGAACACATAACATAATTTCGCTCAAGTTATGATAATTCATTAAAGGTCTCCCTGAGCGAAACGTTATTGCAATGCATGCATGTAGTATAGCATGTTGGTGGCAGCAGCAGCCGTTGCCTGGATCAAAGCTTGCTTGGCACACAGTAGAGAGAGCATGTCATGTCCATTAACACTTAATCTCTAGGGAATGGGGATCCTGACGCATATCATAATTGGCCCCATGGCAGGAGAGGGCCATGAGCAACTGCTGGCGAACATGCGTCTGGCCATCCCTAAATACTGGTTCTTTAGGGACAAACAGTGAATATGTAAATATATATGCGTGGACATGCGTGTGTAGTGTGACTTAAGTTTAAGTAGAAGTAGCAAGCTAAACCTATTATCCCGCGTGTTTATGAGACAGAAAAGACACCAGCAATCCTACCATCATTTAAAACAATCCAGGTTTCCATTTCACACTCACTTGGGAGGACAGTAGTACCTACCTGGGCGGTTGCTGTCGACCAACCTACCATTCCTGCCAAACCAATTTCTTTCCGTAATCCCAGTTTTAAAATCAAAATGAAATTATAATTATGTATCCCGAATATAACTGAAATTAGGTGATTTTTATATCAGCATTTTAGTATTTTTATTTTTACTATATGACTGCATTCTTGTCCCCCCTTCTTGCACAAATATTAACTGTTTGTGTTAGTTCTGCCTCACATCTAATCTTTTACACAAACATTTCACTTCAAATCTATAAAGCTGCCACCCGAATACTTTACTTATATTTTTTTCCCTACTAGTTGTTTTTCAAACTTAGTTGCTGGATATAAATATTGGTTTAAAAAGTATATGCAAAAAATATTTTAAAGCATTTCTTTTTTTGCATTTAAATATAGTTAGAAATGTATTTATCTTTGTGATTTGTTCAGTGGCTGGCGTGACCCAAGGAGTCTTCACTCCAGGGGTGAGAAACATAAACATCCTCAGTGCTGCAGTCACGGCTCAGCTCTTGACTAGTTTTTGGGGCTTTTCTTTGTATATTTAGTCAAAGGCTTCTTTTTTGCACTTTAAATGTGTGTGTGTGTGTGTTATGTCGGCGCTCTAGAATGTTTAATAATTAAATTATTTTAAATTATATCATGGATGGACTATACTGAATCTCGCTCTCCATATCTAAGTTTCAATTGAGGTTCTCCTTCCTAAGTCTGTGTTTCAATGATAAATATTATTAAATAGTGAAAAAGGCTTAATCTATAAGAGAAAACATGAAAATTTTCAAAGTCGGTCCCAGGTATAAGGTATCATTTTCGTGGAAGGTTGCAAAGCCATTGAGGCTTGCGTAGATAAGCGTCTATGACCTTCCACTTACAGCGTATTTGCAACCTCCGGTGGAAGTCTAAAATCCGAAGTCATTACTCTCAGAGCTTCAAAGAATGTGCAACACGCAAAGGCGCCCCGGCCTTTTTATTTTTTTTTTAAGCTTTCGTGATCACTGAAACCTCCGGCGAACCACCGCCAGAGACCTCTAACACCACCACCCAACCACTGCCACAGTCACCCAACCAGTCACAGAATCCCCAACAGTGAACCCATAATTACAGATCCTTCGAGCAATGAACCGAGCCTTTGTCATAGTAACCGAATCACCGACAACGAATCACCAGCATCTACCTTCCACCACGGAACACCCACCACAGTACCACCACCACCGCCACCACCAAAGAACTTCCACCACTGAACCTCCATCATTGTACCACCACTGACCCACCTCTTTCCTTCTCACAAATTTCATCACCATAACCCTGGCTCCCCGTGTTATTACTGTCTCAGACTTCACTTAAGCCTCTCGCTCACTCGCCTTCACTATTGTCTCACGCTCTCTGTAACCCTCACTATTGTCTCTTTTTATGTATACCTCTTCAGATTGTATTAATACTGACCTACCTACCTATCTTCTTACATAGATACCTACCTGTCTACCTACATACCAATTTTCTTGCATTCTATTCTCTTCCTTTATTGCCTCATTGTGTGTACATTCACTCGCGTTCATTAAGGCTCTTCAGAGGTGAACTTAGTGCCCCTCCAAGGGGAAACTGGAGGGAGGGAAGGAGAGGGGGAGACAAAGGTGAGAGGGAAAAGGTCTTCTGAGGGGAGATTTAGGAGGAGAGGGGAGACGAAAAATGATGAAGGGATGATGACCATGGAAACAGAGTGATGCAAGACGCATAGTGAAGGTGAAGGAGTGAAGTTTGAGAATTTTTGCTGTAATCATGTTGAGAGAGAGAGAGCAACAGATAACTAGTTAGAAGAACTGAAGAAAATTTATAGTATTCGCTTTCGTGTCCGATGTTTATGTAAGATTGAACCAATTACTGCCTCTTGTTTTGTTCTTTTTTTCCTCCCCTTCCACCCTCTCTCTCTCTCTCTCTTACACACGCTGTGACGTTTCGGTTGTCTAAAACAAAGTTTTAATCTGTAATACGTGTCTTTATGCACGTTTGTCGGCTTGGATAATTGGGTTTAAAGCCCATCGACTGCACGAGGGTCAATAAGGCTGCATGTCACTTTTTTTTTACCAAGTCAAGAATACTTGAAGCTCTAAACTTGTAACTGAAGAAAACTCTCAACTCATATACACTGAGATACACACCTCTCCATGTCGGTTAAAAACGTATCGACTACACAAGGCTGATAAATTAAGGCTGCACGGTAACCTTTTTACTACCAGACTAGAATACTTCAATCCCTAAAACTGGTATTAAAGAAAGCTTTCAGTACATATATAAGTTAAGAGAACTGCACCTCTCAGTGCATATATACACTGAAAGAATTACGCCCCTCAGGATATGTGCCATGTAATGTCACCTCGTTGCCCTATTAACGAAAATATTGTCTCTTGAATCTTTGTCTGTTTGAGTACTGTTAAGGTAATTTCTTACTCAACCTGTGTGAGGATTACAATCATTATCTTCCATCCTCGTTCTTAGACTTTTTGTGTATCCATGTTTATTCCGCTACTGTCCACACGATGGCTGTGGGTAAACAATAAACTTATTCACTTAGGTGGAAAAATCTAATTTCATCTCGTTAATAATTTGGCTACAATTAATTGTTCCAAGCTGATATTGCTGCGGAGATGATTTTTTTTTTTTTTGTCAATAGTTTCTCTGGCTGCTATCTGGGTCGATTTTGTTTTACACTTCAGATCAATATTTCGATTGATATATAGAATTTTCATATATATTTGTTTCTCTGTAATAGTGTTTCAGGTGTTAACCGTTATATACTAATCTTTAATTGTTCATATAGAATTATTATTATTTTTATTAGTTTACTCATGGAGAAGCTCTAAAGCCATAGGGGTCATACCTCGCCTGGGGGAATGAGAGAATCAGTTTCAGTTCAAGGGAAGACCACGTTCAATTCCTCGGATCAAGAGCACCTCACCAGCGTCAAGGATTCTCTCCTGAGGGAAGTTTAGTTTATACAGAAATGGAGCTGGCTAATTTCCATTCTCTTTTCACTTCGTGCTTGACTAGGTGCAAATTGGGCGAGGTACGACTAGCGTGTCACCGCCTCATCTCATCAACTGTGGATTACACTCTGCAACAGACAGCAGATTAAACTGTGGCAGAGAATTTCGCAAAGTTTTGCTCCCCATTTCAGTGTGTTTTTTGTCCCATAATAGATATCTGCCTGAAAAAAAAAAGTTTATGCTACTAGGTTGCTTGGTTAAGGCGTGTCAAGCCTATCGACTAACCTGTTCACTACCACTCAAGAACACTTTAATCCCTTGAAAAAGAGATTAAGGTAATTTCTCGCTGCATATGCACAGAGATTTCCAGTATTTCCATCCTTCCTCATCCTTCTTCCTTCCCATCTTACGACAGCTCTGGTCGTCTTCGTTCGTGTATGCACAGAGAGAGCAATAGGTAGTTTCCTTATTTTAAGTTTTAAAGCAATATGTATTTTCCTTAAGTTTCTGTGCAATTGTTAGGTTTTATCCGAGAAACAGAAAGGTACCTTTAATTTGAGCTGACCATTGTCATGTACAATTTACGCCTTGAAAAAAAAAATTGTAGCTAGTATACTCCCTTACCAATTCAGAGTCATGCAGTTATACATCGTTTTAACTCTGTGAAACTGACAGGTAAGTGTTATACCCCATTCACTTAAACTGCTTTCATTATTGACACTTTACACATACATGTATATGTATTATTCTGCACCTAAGTGGTTGGGCCACTTCCCTTCCTTACCCCACCTCCCCTCCACCATCCCACCCTTTTCTTATATTTCTATCCTTACCCATCCTTCTTCCTTCCCCATCTTACCGAAGCTCTGGTCATACAAGCTTTAATTTCTTCGATTAAGAGCCTTTCGCCAAGTGTATCTCAAGATAAACTGCGGATTAGTCTGTAGTGTACTGCTGTTGTGATTCAACCCGTCACCCTCATGAGTGTTTATAATTATTATTATTATTATTATTATTTTGTATAACCATGTTCATAATGTTCCAGCTACAACTGGTAATTTTCAATAATATTATCCAGATATGACTAGAGTACATCTGCAAGAAAATTATTCCTCATGTCCCACTTCCTGCACAGTCTAGGCTAAATGGTTTGTTGATGTCTGCACACGAGTGCGGCTGAGCTGTCTTCCACTTAAGGGTTTTGCTGATACTAGACTAGCATGGTTCATCGACCTCGGGAGGAAATCAATCCACAAGAACTCTTATTTTCCACATCGTAGTCCATCTCGCATTCCCCTCCTGCAGCTCGCGTCCATTGATATGCGATCGCTTAGTTGGGGCTCATTTCTCCTATACCTAAGTTTAGCAACTCTTATCGTCATTTTCTCGCTCCACGTCCCCTCATGCTAGTGAAGGCTCTTGATAATAAGAATTGCAGCAGCAGCTGCCAAAATCGGTAATTTAAATTAGGCTTGTCTTTTAAGAACTCGCGGACTTCTTGTTTTTCTTTAAGCTTCAAGTGTTACTTGTCTTTCTTAGCATAAATATAAATAATTCTATCTGAACAATAGCAACGCTCTTCTTGCCGAATAACACATGCGAAAATTTGTGCATGTAATAATTTCGCAAAAATGATTTTGAACCTAACGAAAAAATATATATTTCATTGTGTTTGTTTATTATTAAATTATTGTAAACTTATCTTAAATATATTTAGTTGGATTAGGCTAAATTAAATTGCGCTTGTATGTAATCAGGTTAGGTAAGTTTTCTAAGGTTCTTTTGGTAGAAATTATTAATTTTTATATTAAATGAAAAATATATCTTTAAACGTATAAGATTTTCTCTTATACGTTTAAAGATATATTTCTATAAAGAGAGAGAGGGAGAGAGAGAGAGAGAGAGAGAGAGAGAGAGAGAGAGAGAGAGAGAGAGAGAGAGAGAGAGAGAGAGAGAGAGAGAGAGAGAGAGAGAGAGAGAGAGAGAGAGAGATAGGGATCCTTAGCCTAACCTTGTCAAACCCTGTGTAAAAGAGAGAGAGGGAGAGAGAGAAAGCTTTATATATAATTAAACTGCTCAGTTCTCGTTGCAATGACGCTACCAGACTGTTTCGCACACCTAAGAGTCTTTTGACAATCCAATACCTCCCTGTATCCTTTCTAACTCGAATCCATTACTGTATCCCCTGTTTTAGTTAGACACTTTTAGTTTGTTATTTATGCCTATTTTATTACTGTTTTCCGTATGTACACTTCAGCTTCTAGTAAGCATTTCATTCATGAGGTGAACACTAAATCTCTTGAGTCATGCAGCCAGTGGAAATGGGAGGTATTAATGTTCGATCCGAGGAAAGGGATTGGGAGAGCCAATTCCTAGGATCATGAGCCCCTAATATGCGTCAAAGAGCCCTGCATGTGGAGAATTTGAAGTACAATTACTTGGTCAACATTTGACCTTCAATATGAGGAGTTCATACCTAGTGAAGGTCTCTTGATCCAAGGAAATAAAATTGACTATATTTTCCTCGGATCAGACCTGATTATCTCCCATTTCCCAGTGGGTTTAGCGTTTTCCAGTAATAATAATAAGGCTTTGTCATTTCAAGCTTTGATTAATGCAACTTAATCGTTGCCCAAACACAGAATAATGTAATATTACAATTAATATTAGTCAACTTTTGATTAATCCAGTGTCAGTATCTCTCAGAGTTGGAATAATAATTAGTTACAAACTCACACTTTGCTGGGCTCCTTTGAAGAAATGGTTAGGTAGTTAGTGGGACTTAAAGCCTCTCGACTACACTTGGATCATTACACGTAACCTTTTCGCCATCAGACAAGATTACCTCAATCCCTAAAACAGGGATTAAAGTATACTCTCATCATATATACGCCGAGAGAATTACACCCTTCAGGGTATATATCCTGTGCTGAAGAAATGTAAATTATTGCGGCTTAACTAGTGTGACCTGAAAACAGATTTCATATTCCAAGTTTTAATATGCTGTTTCTTAATTTTACACCAGAACTAACCAAGAAAATTAATTTAACATTTCTACTAACGTAATAAATAAAAATAGTCTCTTCGAAAAAAAACAGAATGTCTAAATAATGGGTAATGCATGTCAATTACTGTCAATCTCACAAGCAGGACATACTATATGAAAATGATTATGTTGTGAGTGATATAACGACATCTCATGATAAATTTTACTAAGCTATAATATTTAATGTTTAATCTATGTTTATATGAATTAAAAATATGGAAACATTTCACCGAAGGCAATTTTAACACAACAGCTCTCAAGTATCTTTCGGTAGGGATTCCTAGATTTGATCCTTTTCCACAGTTGGATTAAGTCTGATTACCTGTCATTTCCCAGGTGCTGTATGAATCTTACAAGATTAGTTTTCACCATGGTTATGATAATAATAATGCACTGAAGTTCTCAAACGGATTTTCATTAAAAAACAATGCCTCCCTGCAGCTTGAGTGACATCGCTCGTTCTAGCCGACACACTTCACGCTAATATGTCTGATATGTCATTACCATTCCTTGTATGTATATATCTTCTGGTAAGGCAGAGAGTGGTAAGAGAGACAGTGATAAGAAAAACATCCTTACGATAGACAGTAATAAGGCTTACATTAATAAGGCCTTGGTAAAACAATAGTAAAACAAACACTGTAAGACAACCTGGGGGAAGATAATAGAAAGCCATTGACTAAGATTATAGCAAGACGGGAAGTTTTAAAAGTTTTTGAGAGTATTTGTCAAATCGAAAAACGTGTTTTTTAATAAATTTTGATGGATAAGAAAGATTGGATTATCTGAAAAATTAGTCTTTCGAGAAAAAACACTAAGTTTTTTTTTTTTTTTTTTTTTTTTTGCGAGATGTTGCCGGGTTGGCCACATTATGTCACGGCGGGTTTTGATTGCTTCTTGTGTATTTTGCGCCTCTCTATTGTTCTCTGGAGTTAGTCTTTGTTTCCATTTCCTCTAGGCCCGTGAATGGGCGATGAATTTCAGCCACCTTTTATTCCTCTCTCGTTTCCAAAAACATGGTGAGCCGAAAAGAAAATATGTTATTCCGGTTGCTTGATTTTTTACAAATGTTAGGTTTTCTTCAACGTGACCAGGGTTGAGACTCCCAAACCTCCATTTCTTACACTCGGAGTAATTTCATCGGAATTGAGGTGATGTTTGTGCCTCGTATATATAAATAGTTTAAACTACTGTGAATACTAGAGTAACATGTAATTAGTGTGCAAACTTTCATAAACTCGTACTTAAAAAGTGTGAATAGCGCGAACACGAAACTAATAAGTATTTCATTGTCTCTCTGTATGGTAACATTTACATGAGTTAGATATTCATGATAAAATAGGCCTTTGACAAATGTTTAAAGAGGGAATTGTTTATATATTTGTTCTGTAAAGCCTCAGAGTTGCTTACACAGTTCACGGATATCAAGTACCTTTTGCCTAAATAATAGTAGTGTTTATATAATCTTTATATAAGTCGCACCTACGTGACCTCTCACAGGTTCCTTGACGCTGGTGAGGGGCTCTTGATCTAGGGAATTGGATCTGTGCTCCAGTTCCCTGAATTGAGCCTGAATACCCTCCACATCCCTCCCCCCCCCCACATGCACTGTATAATCCTACGAGTTTAGCGCTCCCCCATGATTATAATAATCGCACATACGTATATTTCTTTTTTTAGTATTTTGAATTCCAGCTTTTAATTTATTTCTGAGTATTTTCACTTAAATCGTGTAACATTAAATTTGGTTTGTCTGATATTTAATATTTAATATCGTCGTGCTAGTAAAGTCGCACAAGAATATGTGCCAAAATATCCCCGTGATATATGTATAATGTCTGGAATACCGGAGAGGCCGGGCGAGTTCAATATTTACTAAAGTTCTTTGTAGGATCTAAGTTCCTGATATTAGATGTGGGTTGAAAGCAACGAGACCAGTGCATATATACATACATTCATACATACATACATACATACTGTATATATATGTATGTATATATATATATATATATATATATATATATATATATATATATATATATATATATATATAAACCACAAGGAGAGGATATAATGGAGAAGGTTTTGGAATAAACTGTCGAAGGAAGCTAGGTCGTTCAATAAATTGCCAAATAATATTTTATTTTTATTATGATTAATAATTATTATTATTATTACTATTGCTCTTAATATTTTTTTTACAATTCTGATGTTTTTATCACATCTTCAAGGAGCACGATGCACAAACGTACATGAGTACATCCACTGAACATGGGGCACACGTTCAGCTTTCCACTAGGACTGGCAAAGCTGCGGGAATTTCGCCATATGTGGCGAGAGGAATGAGGAGATTGAAGCCTGGAACCTGTGAAGCGATTGCTGATATGATGTGACGGTGTGTGCGATTGGTGTTTGTGTTGTGGGATGACGGGAGCTGTGCCAGGGAGAGGCAGCTACCCATGTTAACTGGTCGAAACAATGTTCAACCTTAAATGATTTATTACTTTTTTGAGATGATATATATATATATATATATATATATATATATATATATATATATATATATATATATATATATATATATATATATAATTATTATTATTGCAATTAATGTTGAAACACACACACACGGTAGAGCGTTGGGCCTGTGAATTTATGGACCACGATTTGCACCTTCCTGTCCATCCTGTGTATTCATTGTTGTTTGCTACGACTTAATATGGGTGTGTATGTATATATGCAGTATAATCGCAAACAGATGATCTTAAGATCTTAAGAATGCAGAACAAACCACCTGGGGATGGTATGGGTCGACGCTGGCACTCTTCTACCTTTCTCCTGAGAGAATTTTTCTCTGTAAAAAAAAATTTGCATTAACAACACAAGGGAAGAGCCAAGTAGCAGCCGGAACAAATAAACTCATGTTTGTGTGGCACAGCAACACTCACGATTGAACGAGAAATGAAACGCTGGTCAAAACAAGTGATGAAACATGTCAGGAAGCAGACAAGGCACCTGACACAGCGTGACAGTGTAGAGCACACAGTGAATAACAGTTGAACCTGTGGGAAATATTTTGTTGCCTGGGAAAATAAAATAAAATCCGAGTGTGGTTATCCTTCAGGAAGGAAGGGAACTGGATCTTCCCTTTACTTTAGCTCAAACTTGATTGCCTCACATTATCCAGATGATGTTAATCCCTTGAGGATTTAACGCTGTCCTGTTAATATTATAATATATATATATGAATGCAGTTACCATCGGTCAGCAGGTTAGGTAAGATTCGTCAGGAAACAAGACTGTTTCCTGACGCGGGTCTTAGTCACATGGTGACCCGACACTGGAGATTTTGGTCAGCTTAGTGAAGTTTATTGAAGGACTGTATGCATTTTCGTTCTAATGTATTTAGAACACAACATTCTTACACCATCATTGCAACCTAGTGCTCAATATTAGACCAGATACTACGATTAGAATATAGCACATAGAACATTCTATCAATAATCTCGGCACAAGCACGAGAAACGATGAGGTGACAATTACAAGCATGTAACTAATAGTGACAATGCAGATCACTGAATCAACGTAACGAAATGACAACAGATATTACTAAAATAACATTACAAGAGTGACAACAATGATAACTTCTAACTTAACTGAACCAACACACCACGGTTTAGAACACACTCATGGTCATCAGGAGGACGTATTCTGAAGAAGATTGGCATTTATGCGTACTCTTTGATTTGCGACCTTCCAGTAATATTTTGGGTCGGTGCTCTGTGTCGATCATAAACACCGAAGGGTGTATATCTCTCTGTATATACACTCAGAATTTACTTTAATCCGTATTTTAGGGATTAAAATATTCTTGACATGTAGCCTTAATGACCCTCGTTTAGTCGATAGGCTTCAAGCTTTATAAACCACCCATGTCCTGGGGCTCGATGAAATAATCTATGTTCCTATTCAGGTGACTGGAGTAAATGCGATAAATGACTAGCTAACTTTTATGTCATTAGTAACACAATGTCAGGTTACTTTTGTTGACGGGCTGGGAAGACATATGCATAAGCCTCTTTCATCTCTGTTCACGTAGCAGTAAATAAGTACCTGATTGTTAATGGACTGCTGTGGGAAGCATTCTGGGATATGGTTGTTCAAATATTTTAGTAAAGATGATACACCACGAGCATTGCTCTCCCCATATAACCACAAATAAATAATTACACTGTCACTTCTGACTTTCATTGTTAACCGAATTTCCTGAAGCCTTTGACAGAATAAACACTCAAAGGAGTTATACCTTTTCTGAGAATATTCCCTGGCTAAAGCTTTTTATACACGAGAAAGTTTTGGAGATGATTCTCCTAGTTGAGAAAGCTAGGATATTCATGTTAGAGATCAGGTGAATAAGGGCGGATTTACCAAGATGAACTCTGAAGATTTAATGAGAAATGAATAATCTTGGAAGGAGATCAGCTAAGGGATGCTATTTGGCTATAGCATATGGAGCTATGGATTATAGGATAGTCATGACCTAATGGATGGTTATGCAATAAAGAACCCAAAGTGTTTAACGTGTGTCTTATTCATCAGTTTGTCAGTATGATATACAATCAATAATGTATGTGGAATAAATAAAAGAAGTACTTTATCCGCCCAGTAAAGATCTGGGGTGTGTGGCGTCGGGGTGCAAGAATTCAGTCTTCAAGGTGTTGGTTACTTTTATCAATAACTTGAGAAGGACAGAACGTGTCTAAGAGGCTGTGTTGTATCGCTCATCAGGTTTCTGTAACTTGTGGAAAGGTTACATGAATATGATGTATTCCCTGTTGTCTTACACTAAATAGGTACCTGGGTGTTAACCTACTGATGTAGGTTGTAACCCAGGGAAGAGAAGCAATGGATCTCAAGGAAATAAAATCACAATAAGTGGCTTTCAAGGGTTATTCTGACACTAACCCCACGGCTCAATAATTCAAATAAATTCTTCGTCGTCGACGTCTTAAAATTAACAGCATATCTACCATTCCAATATTTAATTATCTTGAATTATGGTTGGTATATAATTTGTTAACAAATTATATACTAAAGCTAACATCATTCCAGATATATATTTATTAAACAATTAGGTTAGGAAAAATTTGTCAAGCTACGTTACAAATGTTTCCTAACGCGGGTCTTTAGTTATATTATGACTTGCCACTGGAGCTTTTGGTCACCTGACCGAGGCCTTCCGCTGGCTTACTGGTCCATCTCTTTGAAAATATTTATACTCAGTTGTTTTATTTGTCAGAAAAACAGGGAAAGTGCATCCTGATACGGATCGTAATCATAAGATGGCGCGCTGATGTCATTATGCACTTTTTATCAAGATAAAAGAACAAGTGTTACCTGACCTAGTTCTTCATCGTATAGATGACCCGTTACTAAAAATCAATTTATCAAGTGATTTGTATTCCAGTACTGAGTACTTGATATATTTATTAGGAACACTAGTTATTTAACATACATAATGATTAATAAAATATCACCGTGTTGCACGATTTTAGTACTTTAAAATTGGATAGATTTTACTTAAATGTTTGAAATTCACTATATAACTAACTAAATGTTGAGGATTTGTTAGAGTCTTCTAAAGATTCACAACACATTACATTTAGATTTTCCCGGAGAAGCCGCTAGTTTATGGTGCACCCATATAACGTACATCTTGTGGGTGGTAGCTCAGGAACAGGATACACAAGAGACCTAGGAACTAGGCTCCTAGAGGATAAACAGAACATCTGGGTACATATTCACAATTGAAATTTCATCTGCTATAAGCAAATTATCCATTTTAGATCAGTTTTTGTTGGCTTTGCATAACTTAAGGTGTACGAAGCACTCTGGGTAGCCATGTTTGAAGAATTTTGTTCTACTCATTTTTATTATTATTATTATTATTATTATTATTATTATTAGTAGTAGTAGTAGTAGTAGTAGTAGTAGTAGTAGCAGTAGTAGTAGTAGTAGTAGTAGTAGTAGTAGTAGTAGCAGTAGCAGTAGTAGTAGTAGTAGTAGTAGTAGTAGTAGTAGTGGTATTACAATCATGTAAAGTGCTAGTGCTGTCACGTTATTTTTCTCTACAATAGTTATAAACGGCACAAATGTGGCGACTAAGCATCGAAGTGACCATTAAATGTGATCAAATCGGCAGACTGCGAGGCTGCAATGAACATAAAACATCAAAGAGTATAACACTCATTTGAAGGTGTGATAAAAAAGAAGTGAATGAGCTAAGACATGACTTCCTTAACAGCCAAGCATGATGTGAGTACCCTCTCCAACGACCTCTGAGACAATACCAGTTATTTCTCCTCTTAATGAATGCAGTTTGCTTTTATCGTCATTACGGATTAAGAGCCCCTCGCTTTCATCAAGACACCTTTTAAGGATTAGGTTACGTTTGTTAGGTTAATAGGGTTTTAAAGCCTATCCACTGCACTAGGGAAATTAAGGGTACATGTAACCTGTTCATCACCAGTCAAAAATTCCTTGATCCCTTAAACAAAAAAAAGAAAGCAACTTCTCACTATATATACACCGAGGGGCATACAAATTTTGGTACATATGTAACGTTACGTTAAATATTCGTTTAAGATCTGTGTTAGGTACTAAACACCTGTCAGGGCTGAGGGACTGGCCACCTATTACCATGTTGAACACCTCAAAATTACCTATCCATTCTTTCTACCGTCTCCAGTATTTATTCCCTGTATTGGATTGAAAAAGCCACTGTTTGGTGAAACAGCTCACCACGGAAGATACACAGGTGTTACTCATGAGTCTTATTCATGACGGCACCTCCTCTTGAAGGGTTAAGACAGGTGGTTGAGTCTGTGGTGGCTTCCTCCCAGAGCACTTTACCCGAGAGAAAATTATGCTCGACGCGTCAGTGGAGGAGACGGGAGACGTTTTGAAGAAACAGCCTAAGCGACATTTTAAAACCCCTCCATCAAGGAGTTAGTCAAGTTGTAACTTGTAATTCAGTTGGTCGTCAACAACATTACGTACACTGACAGTTGACTCTAATAATAGTGGTTCTGGAGTGCAGTTTGATGTTGAAAGATTGTAGGTAAAGTAAAAGTTTGCAGACATTTTGCTCAGTTTCGAGAGTCATTAAGTCTCAATAAAGTTATGCAGTGATGGTTAATATGGCTAATAGCCTGTTGACTACACGAGGACCAGCTGTTCACCACCAGTTAAGAATACTTTAATCCCTATAAAAGGAATTAGAGTAAATATTCTGAAAGACATACACCTCCCATCGTATATATGAGCGAAAGGTCGGCAGAATGAAGTCTTGCTCTGCAAACTGGCAACTTTCGTTAGCCAATCCAAAAAAATGTTGAGGTGAACTTTTACTTCTGTAAATCCTCCTGGCTATTATTTTTTCTTTGCAGCTTATCCTATGTTTAATTGTTTTGTTAACTGGTTTGTTTTCTTTCAGCTTCCTTTTTGTCAATAAGTGTTTTTAATGCCTAATTGTTGATTTTTCCGGTGCCGGGTTTCTCTTCTGTGTGATATTCGTTAGGACAGAGTCCTGAACACGGGCCGTCATCTTTCGACGACCTGTATGATTTCTGCTATTCTGTTTTGAACCCATCCCCCCCGGCCGCATAAAAATAATTAAGAGCAGGAATCAAACGGGTCGTCGAAAGATTAAGTCCCATGTCAGGATAATTTGATTCCTGCTTCGTGTTTGTATGTTTATTCGCTTTCATTGTCATTTTATGTTTTTCCTCTTGTGTAATTTCCATGTATTTTGCTCGTTATCAGACTTATTTAATAATAATAATAGTAATAATAATAATAATAAATAATGTCGTTATCAGGTTATGGCGTCAGTACTCGGTGTATAACCTTCGTGTTAAGGTGTTATTCCTTTTCCATGATGCTATCTTCAGATGAGTGTTATGTATCGAGGGCACAGATCAGTAGACACACGCCACTATGAAAATTTCAAATCATAATTATGATGAATGGCTGTCCCTTGGGAGAGCCATTCACATGAACAGACCTTCCTGGAGTTCCTACTCTATTCCTGCAACATTGCAAGCTTCTCATGTGTTGATTGCAACACGAAAGGCCTAGAGCTATCATTCATTCATATATATATATATATATATATATATATATATATATATATATATATATATATATATATATATATATATATATATATATATATATATATATATCCTAGGTAGTAGGTTGGTAGACAGCAACCGCCCAGGGAGGTACTACCGTCCTGCCAAGTGAGTGTAAAACGAAAGCCTGTAATTGTTTTACATGATGGTAGGATTGCTGGTGTCCTTTTTTCTGTCTCATGAACATGCAAGTTTTCAGGTACGTCTTGCTACTTCTACTTACACTTAGGTCCCACTACACATACATGTACAAGCACATATATACACACCCCTCTGGGTTTTCTTCTATTTTCTTTCTAGTTCTTATTCTTGTTTATTTCCTCTTATCTCCATGGGGAAGTGGAACAGAATTCTTCCTCCGTAAGCCATGCGTGTTGTAAGAGGCGACTAAAATGCCGGGAGCAAGGGGCTAGTAACCTCTTCTCCTGTATATATTACTAAATGTAAAAGGAGAAACTTTCGTTTTTCCTTTTGGGCCACCCCGCCTCGGTGGGATACGGCCGGTGTGTTGAAAGAAAGAAAGATATATATATATATGTATATATATATATATATATATATATAAAATATATATATATATATATATATATATATATATATATATATATATATATATATATATATATATATATATATATATATATATGTGTGTGTGTGTGTGTGTGTGTGTGTGTGTGTGTGTATGCAAAACAACCACTGTGAAAGAATAGAGAAATTCCAAGCGCTTTCGTGACTACTCACATTATCAAGGAACTATGAAAGTAAAGCATCCAAGGAAGGTATATAAGGGGTCTGGCCAACACCTCACTATCAGATCCCTCAACAGTTAAACACCTGACGCACGCCGGCACAACTGGACAGGTCCTTCGCACAACCCACCAACAAACTATTCTACCCAAGAAAATTTTAAAAATTGTAATTTATCCAGTGTATTATTAAATTCTTCCCAAATTATATTAATTATAAATGGATCTAATTTATATAAACCAAAGGAAATATTCATATTATTGTCAAAACTGCTTTTTATGAAACAAGATTCAATTATATTCCTGTCGAGCATGGACTTGCTTGATACTACTTTCCAATTGATTTTCAAAACTTTTTGAAAATCAATTGGATGGTTAAAATCTCTTACATGAATAAATAGAGCATCGGAATCTTGTCCAGTTCTAATGCTATATTTATGTTGTTTTAATCTTAGTTCGAGATTTTTACCAGTTTGACCGTAATAAACTTGATCGCAAATTTCACAAGGAATCTTATAGACACATCCATCAGCATTTTGGGGGGAATTCTTTATCAAAAGTTTTTTTACTGTATCAAGATTTTTTAATACAACTTTAATATTAAAAGTCTTAAGAAGAGAAGGCATATCAACCAAGTTTTCATGGTAAGGGAGAACCAACATATTTCTAGTTGAATGAGGCTGGTTGTCCCTTTTTGGATTGTAAAAAGTATTTCTAGCAACTTTAAAAAATTTATCAATTACATTTCTTGGGTATTTTAAATCATTACCTATTTCATAAATTTTGGATATTTCCTCATCTATGAACTCAGGACTACAAATTCGTAAAGCTCTCAAAAACATTGATGAGAAAACAGAGAGTTTGACTCTATCTTGATGCGAAGAATAATAGTGGACATAGGAACAGTTATTTGTAGGTTTTCTGTAAATTTTAAATTTGAATTCATTATTACCCTTAATAATTAAAACATCTAGAAAAGGCAATGAGTTATTTTCTTCAAACTCAACAGTATGGTTTATAGAATGGGCTAAGCTATTTAGTTTTCTAAGGAAATGGTGTATATCTACATTTTTGGGCATAAGACACAAAATATCATCAACATATCTGAACCATTTAGCTCTATTAGGGAGGATTGTGTTAAGCAACCTTGTTTAAAAAAATTCCATGTATAGGTTACTAAGAACAGGTGAAAGAGGATTTCCCATTGCCATACCAAACTTCTGAGTGTAAAACTTATCATTAAATACAAATTTTGCATCAACAATGCAAAGTTTAATAAGTTTAATGATAGTAGGAACTGACAATGGTAAATCATAGTTAACGAGTTCTTCAGATAAGAAACTTAATAAATCATCAACAGGAACTTTCGTAAACAAGGAAGTAACATCAAAACTAACCATGTTAAAATCATTTAAGTCAGTCAAGGAGCTTAATTTATCAACTAAGTCTATGTTGTTTTTAACATTAAAGTTAGAAATTTTGCCAACAATAGGGCTCAAAATATCAACAGGCCATTTGGATAATTTATATGAAACTGACCCTATGGAGCTAATAATTGGTCTGACTGGATTCCCTGGTTTGTGTGTTTTTATTAGTCCATACATGTAAGGTAAAGATGGATTAGTGGAAGTAAATTGTTTGACTAATTCATCTTTGCCTTTCAGTAGAAGTTTTATTGTTTTATTGAAATTGCTGTTAACGGTTTCTAGGGGATTTTTCCTAAGTTTAGAATAGGTTTCAGTATCATCTAAGAGATTATTCATTTTTTCTTGGTAATCATTTTCTTTCATAATTACTATTGCATTTATTTTGTCTGCTTTAGTAAGGCGCAAATTTTTATTGTTATTAAGTGTATCATAAGACTTAAGAATCTTTGAGAGCAATTGGGAATGTTTGGTTTTAACATAGAGCTATATACCATTCCTTTACTAATATTAATTTCATCAGAGGATAAATCAGAAAATTTTTCAAAGTTACGAAAGGCTTTTGCAATTTCAACATTATTAAGTTTTTTTGAAGTTGCAAAACTTAGGCCAAAACCTAGAGCAGCAGTTGTATTTTTGTCTAAAATTTCATCTGATAAGTTAATTACAAAATTGTTATTAGCATGCTTTGTCCAGTCACTATTTTCAGTTAAAATGTCTAATTTGTGAAATTTGCGATAAAGTTTATTACGGTCAAACTGGTAAAAATCTCGAACTAAGATTAAAACAACATAAATATAACATTAGAACTGGACAAGATTCCAATGTTCTATTTATTCATGTAAGAGATTTTAACCATCCAATTGATTTTCAAAAAGTTGAGAAAGTAGTATCAAGCAAGTCCATGGTCGACAGGAATATAATTGAATCTTGTTTCATAAAAAGCAGTTTTGACAATAATATGAATATTTCCTTTGGTTTATATAAATTAGATCCACTTATAATTAATAGAATTTGGGAAGAATTTAATAATACACTGGATAAATAATAATTTTTAAAATTTTCTTGGGTAGAATAGTTTGTTGGTGGGTTGTGCGAAGGACCTGTCCAGTTGTGCCGGCGTGCGTCAGGTGTTTAACTGTTGTGGGATCTGATAGTGAGGTGTTGGCCAGACCCCTTATGTACCTTCCTTGGATGCTTTACTTTCATAGTTCCTTGATAATGTGAGTAGTCACGAAAGCGCTTGGAATTTCTCTATTCTTTCACAGTGGTTGTTTTGCATATTCTGAAATCACCTGTTTACTGTGATCTTATTGCATATATATATATATATATATATATATATATATATATATATATATATATATATATATATATATATATATATATATATATATATATATATATATATATTTATATATATATATATTTATATATATATATATATATATATATATATATATATATATATATATATATATATATATATATATATATATATATATATATATATATATATATATATAGGTTGCTTGCCTTTTTTAACTTTTTTTGGTATCAGGTACCAAGGTTAATATCATACCTATACACTACATACTCATATGATACCATCCACGAAACGTTAATCATTTCAATGTTTATTACTTGCCTTACCTGAGAACAACACGACTTTTTTTATTGGCTTACGTTTTCTATTAAAACGTTAGTTTTAGCGATATTTAAGGGAAACTTCGTGTAAATTGCATCACTCGTGATCGACAGCTCTATAATGGACAGTCAGAATATTTTAAGGATGTCACTCACTATAATTGGGAAATCCAACAGCCATGTAATCACCTGTTATATGTTGTATTTTGTCAGGGAGTATCTCTAGTTTGTTATTAACTTTAAGACAATATAGGCTACCTTATTCGTTCCTAGGTACTTTACACATATGTTACTATGTATGATAATTTGTGTAACTGTATTTATGTGTACCTGTACCAAAATAAAATTACAAATCCTTTCACAGTATTTACTTGGTAAGACATTTGGGTTTCATTGCATATATGCTAAATTAGAGCATCTTTTCCTTGATGTAAATGCCTAGAGAGCAGCAGTGTATATACTAGTGGGGCGTATATACCAGAGAGGTGTATATATTCAGTATATATTCGCAGGTGTTTTACAGGTTATATGCAGCCTTAATGATCTTCGTGTAGTAGACAAGTTTTAAACCTAACAACCAACAAACCACCTGTTTCCCTATAAAAAAAATATTCATGCAATAATATTTGAAACCGCACTAGGCAAATAATTAAAATGAATATTAATTTATTCAGAATCTGTATTCATAAGTAGTGAATTAATGAGGTTGATCATTGTTTATAACTCTTGCAATATAATGATGCCTTCCATTCAAAGATTATTCTGAGCCTAGACTGCAGCCAAGTAACATTATTCTAAGCCTAGACTGCAGCGAAGTAACATTATTCTAAGCCTAGACTGCAGCCAGGTAACATTATTTAACCAAAAAATTAAATAAGAATTCCACCACGTAGCGAAAGTAACCTCTTGTTATCGCCAATACTGCACAAGTGACTGCAGTTGATAATAATCTTACTTATAATATTTACAAGGACAGTGTCCTGACACGGATCTTAATGTTACGACGACTTGTCATTGGCTCGGGAACCTACCTCAAGTCTACTTACCATCTGGAGTCTACCTACTACCTGGAGTCTACCTACCTGTAGGAGTCACAGCCTGGGTAATAGGAGGTAGTCAGGTTTGATTCAAGAAATGGAAGTATTGCTCCAAATTCCTGGATAAAGAGCCATTTAATAGCATCAAAGCACCTACCCCGTTTGAAGGGAATCATTCTGTTGGCTCCCAGTTTTTCCGCCTCACAACAGAAATCCCAAGTTTTTATCTATCAAAAGGCTTGGAGAAGCAGTAGAATTTTAATTTTGACTTATTGTCTTGGCGGTTACTTCACCTAACACCACAACAAGCAATAACCATCCTAGAAACTTAAAATAGGAGAAATCTCACACACATGGACTACTGGTATGTATTCGTGGTTATGGTATAACCCTTGCTAATAGATGCTGACAAACTGGTTTAGGAAAACACGTGAGAAAACGCTTGGACATATTAGTGTAGGTCCTGGGGAATGCGTGTTAGAAGCGTGAAACATTTTCTAATATACCCTAGTGTTTCCTCACGTGTCTTTTAACCAATACGTGGTTATCATTGCAGCTTCACGTCTAATATGGCTGACACGTGACATTATATGCTAAACCTCACTCAATATGATGTCGGGCCAACATTTTCGTACTAATAAGAAATTTTTCAGTTGTTATTGGACAGAGAACAAAGGCTCTATAGGAAATCAATAAGATTTTTCTCCCAGAGAATAAGGTTCATAATTCATGAATAAGTTATTTTTGTCGATAAATCTCTACCGGATGTTGAAAATGGAGTTGTCTTCGGTGTATATTAGGATTTTTCGAGGTGATGTTAGCAGTATTTTCTGTATCAGAATGCGATTTTTTTTTTTTGCTGACACTTAGACTTTTAGTCATATGCTGACCTACTACTCCACGAAACTTTTGGCCACTTGACTGAGGCCTTCAATTGGCTTACCTGTTCACGCAGTAAAAAAAAAAAAAAGTAATCTCTCATCATAAGATGTGATAAAGCTTCAAAAAAAATTCGAATAAGTATTCCTATAATATGTAATGTATCATTCGTAAAAAAGAATTTGACTTGAAGCATATACTTGGCATTATATTTTAAGCTGCGTTTACCCTCAACGAAAATGAGAGATAGAAGTCAGGTTTAGTCGAGGCTGTATTGCTATCAAACGACAGATTAGGCTTCAGAGCACAACTGAGGCTGTGGCTCTTTGAGGCCGGCAACCCCAACTCTCAGCTTCTACTGTGTATACAGTGAAGGCTGAAAGACCTCTTGAAATCCCTACATTGTATAGAGTGGGGAAGGCGGAAATGCCTCTCGAAATCCCCAGTGTATAGAGCATTGCAAGCCCTGAGAGCCCTCACAGTGCAAGCCCTGAGAGCCCTCACAGTGCAAGCCCTGAGAGCCCTCACAGTGCAAGCCCTGAGAGCCCTCACAGTGCAAGCCCTGAGAGCCCTCACAGTGCAAGCCCTGAGAGCCCTCACAGTGCAAGCCCTGAGAGCCCTCACAGTGCAAGCCCTGAGAGCCCTCACCAACCATAAGGCAAGAAAGTATTTAGAAGTTGACAAGTTCTTTTAATGTAGAGTGCTTTTATTTTATTACCAACATTATTGCCACCACTGTCATCACTACCACTGTCATCACTACCACTGTCATCACTACCACTGTCATCACTACCACTGCCTCCAAAGGAGATACTAGTGAAGAATTCTTGCGTTAATGATTTGGCGCTGTCTTCCATTTTTTTAATCAAATCTGATTGCCACCATATGATATTGTACTAATACAATAAAGCAATTGACAATAGTATATTACAATACTAAGTCCTTAGGTTAGATTAAGTAAGGTTCGTCAGGAAACAGGACAAGTATTTCCTGACGCGGGTTTTATTCAGATAATAACCTGCCGTTGGAAATTTTGGTAATTTGACCGAGGCCTTCCGCTGGCTTATCTGTCCACCCCCTTCAAAAATTATGGTCATAGTTATAACCATTTGTAAATACTAAGTCCTACTTACGGAAATCTAAGAGTCGTAATTGACAACAGAGCAAGAGACAGCTGTTGTGCGCATATTTACAACAGTAGTGAGAGGTGTTCAGTCTCCAGACTGACAAGAGCAACAGACTGGTGCTGGGCACGCATTCACAACAGCAGCAACAACAACAGATGATCAGTGGGCAGATTTAAGCAACCCACTCGGGAGGTGCATTAGGCTATGAAATGCATTTAAGTAAAGATCCTGCCAGCCCTTGGAGCCAAGTTATTGGATTTTAGTAGTGGCTGAGTGACTCTGCTTCTGGATAGACGTGATTAAATTACGGCTCTCAGAGCACTGAGTCCTGACGGTGGAACACTCATAGAGCACCAAGACTTGACGAAGGAGCATCCATAGAGCACAGAGTCCTGACGGAGGAACATTCATAGAACACCAAGACTAGATAAAGGAGCATCCATAGAGCACTGAGTTTTGAGGGTGGAACGAACACTTACAGAACACCAAGACTTGACGAAGGAGCATCCATAGGGCACTGAGGCCAGACGGAGGAGCTCTGATAAGCAAAGGTGTGTATGGTTAATAGGGTTTTAAAACCTATCGACTACACGAATGTCATTAAGGCTGCACTTAACCTGTTCACCACCAGTCAGGAGTACTTTAATTTATTAAGCAACCTCTAAGTGTATATACGAGGCCTTAATGACCCTCATATAGTCAATATGCTTTGAGCAACATTAACCAAAAACTGGCTTGAGTTTGTAAGGATATTAAATATATTGTGAAGGCCAGAGGTCATACCAGAGGTCACACAAGAGGTCACACAAGAGGTCACACCAGAGGTCATACAAGAGGTCACACCAGAGGTTCAAGGAAAAAATTGAAGTTCCACACCTTTGTTACGTCTTGATGAGAAATTTCTTCACCCACTGAAGTGTAAAATTTGCTCATAGAACTACCCCCTACTACTGAGTCCCCCTACCCTCCTCCTCCATCAAACCCCCATCCCTCCTCTTCCCCCCCCCCACGTCTGATAGTGAGGGAAGTGACGATGTTTGTAGAGTGCCGTCGTTGAATCTGTTCAATCTCAGAATTTTCTAAATCCTGAGTGTGAGTAGACCTCAACCCCCCTGGTCCCACCTATGTGAGTAGACTCATCCCAGGCCCTGCCCATGTGAGTGGCCCCACTCGATAGGCTTTAAATCAACCATCACTAATTCTAGGAAAGGAAGGCCAGCGCTCACTTCTCAATACGCTCAACATTGCCATTCAGCGGCTACTCTCATTAGAGCTTTTGGATTTACTTCCGACACGGCTAGTTTATTGTGCTCACTAATTCATCCTTTGGAGGGTGAGCCAGGAACATATTGATACACAAAAAAGAGCCTAAAAGGAATTATGGGAATACATTTATCATATATTATTTAACAGTCTATGATTTCTTCATCTTTTACAGGCAAATTTAGAATATTTGCTGAAAATTTTTGGCATTTTAGTGCCGTGTTCTATTTATTAGCTGACGAATATACCAACAACTCACTTCTAAATATCACAATGAAGACTCATCAGGTTGGGAATCAAAAGTTCTTCACGATGACCAAGTGATTCACTGGAGAGGTCAGTTATCTCGTAATATTGTATTATATAGTGGGTTTAGTACGGTGTTGAGGTCTTCCTGTGTTGAGCTGAGCGATAGGCTGTTATGCAAAATCTTTAATATTAATTAAGTAGGTTGTGCAAAGGAGACTTATATTGTGGGAAAAAATGTATCCCAACCTAACCTAACCTATTTTTTGGTTACCTAGACAAACTTTTTTTTTTTTTTGCCTGTAGACCCAAAACATAACTATCTACGATGCATAACAACTCCATTTAATGCACTTTTCTCCATACCACCTAAGTTCCCTCTCATCAGTTCATTATTGAAATATCTCGCATAACCTCATTTCCACTCCCATTTTTTTTCCCAGCGCCTCATGATAATGAAAGTTTCTCCCTTCAAGAGTTGTGTCTTCATATAACTTTCTGGTCTTCAGATACGGAGCGCGGACGTCCGTTAACATGTCATACAAGTTGCTATGTCAGCGCCCAGGACAGGATATATACAGACAGGTGCTGATCATTTACTTTAAACATCTATTTTAGAGATTAAAGTATTTTTGATTAGTGGCGAACAGATTAAATGTAGCTTTAATCCTCGTGTAATGAATAGGCTTTCAACCCCAGAAGCCGACCAACCAAGTGGGACTGGGCAAAATGGTAACTGCAGCGGAATCAAAATTTATTAGGTATATAGCCAGCACTTGGTTCATTAGGGCTGCGATTCACCTGTACCTTCATTTGCCTCGGCCTGGCTAGTAACACTATATTAGCTCTGGCTTTCTGTATGGTGTGCTGTTGCTGTGTCAGTGAGTGTTCTTGTACACACTGAATTTTATTAATTTTTCAGTTTAGTTAACCCGTGCCTATTGTACGTAACGTTCTGGTGGGGATGGTGGGATATTGTCTTAAATCAAAACTATCTTTTTGTGTGTATAATTTATTCCTCATCTTAGATTGCCCTATTATCTGCACTATCTTCAAATATCAGTAGTTTTTATTGGTTAAACACTTCTGTAACGTAATTATAATGTGAAAATGTTCTCTAAAATATTATATGAGATATATCTGAATTTAGCACATTATGAAATATAAGCAAATTTAATACATTTGCAGTAATGTTAGTACTGAATAAGATGCATAACTGATGTTAGGCTTATGTGTTATCATATACAAATAGTATTAACAAAAGTAGAGAGTTATTAGGAAGGAATAACGACAAACAATCGTACCGTATTCAATTCATATTGAAAACCAACAGTAATTAGCACAGTTCCTTATGGAAATATAGGATGATAAGGATAACAGTACACAGTCTCTTTCTGCCCGGTTACATATGCTGTCCTAGTTAGTATTTACGATCACCAAGAGCCTCACTCGTCAGAATTTTGGCTACGGTTAGCGGACGAAGGATCGATCCTCCATCTACAAATCGTATCGAATGACCCGCACGGATTTACCGCGTCAACGACAATTCAGATATGTGCAGATCCTTACAAATGACAATTCTCTCTTCTCCGTCGTCTCAGGTGTCGTTCGGGTCAGTGTCGCCGGCGTTGAGCGACCGCTCGTCGTACCCTCGGTTCATCAGGACGGTGGCTCCAGATTCGTCGCACAACGCTGCTAGATTAGCCTTCCTCACCCACCACTCCTGGAGCACAGTCACCACCATCTCTGAAAACCACGACATGTACACCTTGGTGAGTATCATGCCTAAGCTTGTCCTGTTTATTGACAAACCTTACCTAACCTAACCTATCATGCCTGAAATGGTATTGGCGCGTCTCTCACACATCTGAAGGACATAGGTTCAAGCCTGGTGGATACGTTGAATATGTTCCCTTACACTTGTTGACTCTGCTCACCTAGAAGTAAACAAATACACCTGGGTGTGTTCACCTAGCGGTAAACAGGTACCTGGGTGTGCTCACCTAGCAGTAAAAAGTACCTGGGTGTGCTCACCCAGCGGTAAACAGGTGCCTGGGTGTGCTCATATAGCAGTACACAGGTACCTGGGTGTTGGTGCCTGGGTGTGCTCATCTAGCAGTACACAGGTATCTGGGTGTTAAACTACTGTTGTGGTTTAACACCCAGTAGGGAATACGTACCTAAGGCGTTAGCACACTGTTGTGGGTGAAATCCTGGGCAAGGGTTTATTATTCGTTACATAGAACCAGGCTTTGAAATGAGCGCTGAGGTGAGACAACAGCTCTTAGCCAGTATACTCAAGTGTAAAAACATTGCTTTGCGTATATATGAAATCTTGGTAAGTTTGTATAACTGCCCCAAAAAATACTAAGTGCAAATTTGTGCCGTGTAAATTCCTGGAGCATTTTTTTTTCTAGCTGGGAAACCCACTTGCATACTGCAGTCATATTACGCCTGCAGACATTAACTATTTTAATGTAGCAAACGCAATAGAAGGGAAAAAATATGCATGCATTAAGGTGAGAGAATGGTTGAGGTGCTATTACTGTTATTATTATTATTATTATTATTATTATTATTATTATTATTTGTAGTAGTAGTAATAGTAATAGTAGTAGCAATAATGTGGGAACGTAAATAACAAAAACAGGCACAATACCGTGACTTTGTAAATGGTCCAAGTCGGACCGAAACGTCGTCGTAAGCTTCTCTCTTTTATGTGCGGGTTATTTGTGTATGTGGGAACGTTTCGCTCTCCCGGAGCTAGTAGCAGTAGAACTAGTAGTAAATGTACTTTTTTTTAAGTCATACAAGCTTTCTACTTCCTAAATACATGCTCATTTGATCCAGTTTCTAAATTTATGCTTGGTCGATGCATACCGTGTAAAGAATGACACGTGTAACTGATAGATCGGAAGCTTCTGCGAAAATCACAAAATCACTGGAAATAAATTTTCGTGATGCGTGTTGCAAGAGGATACAAAGATTAATGACCACTGGATATGTTATGGAGGGAGGAAGGAACATTAATTATGAAGGGCAGAAAGATATTGTTGGGTACTGGGACACAGTTGCAACTAGGAGCGCTGTCAAGCCGTTACAAACATTACAATATACTGAACTGGGTGTTGGTAGATAATAGGAGAAAATAAGTGGTTTAATTTCCGCTATAATACTTAAACAATGTGCAACTGCTAAGCAAATATTTTTCTATACTGCATTATACTATTTAGAAATAACTATAATTAACTGAGCAAACTCCTCTGTTTTAAATTATAAAATATTAAGTCTAATTTCTCTATGTTTTTTAAAATACGTAACATATAGTTGAATTAATAGTCTTAAAGCCTGTGAGCATGTTAAGGTTATTAAGGCTGAAGATCACCTGAACTTCACCAGTCAAGGATACTTTAATTAATCCTTAAGACATAGTTTAAAGCAAATTCTCAGTGTATATACAATTCACTGAAACGACATACATTCACTTTTTTCAACGAACGACTGGTTCGTTGAAATTATATATATATATATATATATATATATATATATATATATATATATATATATATATATATATATATATATATATATATATATATATATATATATATATATATATGACTTGAGTCCTGGAAATGGGAAGTACAATGCCTGCACTTTAAAGGAGGGGTTTGGGATATTGGCAGTTTGGAGGGAT
>NC_091367.1:6187513-6210013 GCF_038502225.1 Cherax quadricarinatus
TTATACTGTTTTGAGCATACGGACAACATATGTAAATTGTACAGAAGTAAGTTGGTTAAACAGTGGATACGACTGTTTTTTTGGGGGGCCAAAATTAGGAGTTAATTATCAGGTTACTTAAGTCTGATTACCTTTTTATTTTTTATTACCAAAAACATAAAAGGCTTTTTACCCATGGATCCAAATCATTATTGTTTTCACTGCACATTATATTAATGCTGGATAATTTACATAATACACAAATAACCCGCACATAGCAGAGAGATGGTCATGATGTTTTTTTCGACTTGGACCATTTACAAGTCATACTTGTAAATGGCCGAAGGCGGATCAAAACATGGCCATGAGCTTCTCGCTGGTATGTGCTGGTTACTTGTGTATTATTCCACTCACGGTACTGTGACTTTTTATTCTTTAATTTACATAATAAACATGGACGTCATCTGTGTGCATGTATATATAACTGCTAAAATCAAACACTTACAACAGACCTGCAGTTTTCCTACTCAGTTTTCCTCGTGTCCATCTCACGCTATGCAAAAACTCAATGCACATAAAAGGCCCTAAAATCTGGAATTCATTACCTGTGAATATAAAAGAAACACTGTTTATAAATTCAAGTCTCTTCTCAAAAATCACTTACTCACCCAAAACTAAATAAATACTGAATAATGGTATTTCATAAATTGTATCTCATATATGTATCTCATTATTGTATCTCATAAATGTCAACCTGTGACCCAATCAAACTTTGTTACTATTTAACTTCATTGCCTAACATAATACTCCATTCTAGTGATTACACAGCAACACAGTAAATGACCATATGACCTGTCTTTGTAATACTCATTTGTATTAAATTGTTATCTGTTTTACAATAATTTTTGTACCACTTAGTTAATTTTTAAGCTAATTTTTAAGTTAATTTTTAAGTTAATTTTTAAGTTAATTTTTAAGCTAATTTTTAAGCTAATTTTTAAGCTAATTTTTAAGTTAATTTTTAAGCCTGCCCCTAATGCTCTGCATACAAGGGGTTTTGGCATGTTGCACCTTAAAAATTGTATTCCTTGTACTTCTATGTATCATGTTCAAATTAATAAATAAATAAATAAATATGTTCGTCCTGGGGACAATTCCAGCAGGTCTGCAATTTCCTTGCATATGTTTTTAGTTTTTTTAATTGTCATCAGGAGCGACCATTAACAGACTTTCAGTTTGTACTTGGTAATAGTTAATTATAACATGGCTTTGAGAAAGGCACATCCGTTTGTAAAATTGATGTTAAATTGTTATGATAAACATCTCATAGTCATCTTGTGAGATGGTGGAGGAGGCGGAGGAGAGTTGGGAACGTTGAACTATACAAGAATAAGGCCACCAACATGACATTTCTCTGGTATTGACGAGTGGGTCGATATCTATCTTTCACTCTCTCTCTCTCTCTCTCTCTCTCTCTCTCTCTCTCTCTCTCTCTCTCTCTCTCTCTCTATCTATCTATCTATCTATCTATCTATCTATCTATCTTTCTTTCTATCTATCTATCTTTCTCATTTACATTCTTGAACATTTACAGATCTCTTTCATATTCCCTTCCTTCACATGTACCTGTTAAAACCGACTATGTTACACATACTGTGTTATGCAATAAGATCACAGTAAACAGGTGATATCACAATATGCAAAATAACCACTATGAAAACAATAGTGAATTTCCAAGCACTTAATAACGTGAGAAATCACGAATGCACTTGGAAATTCACTATTTTTTTCACAGTGATTATTTTGTTTATTGAGTTATCCACGGCTTTGATTATCACCTTCATTCTCCACCACTCTATCATCCTCCCTCCCTCGCACCATCTCTCCATCACACCATCATCTTCCTTCCCTTGCACCATCTCTCCATCACACCATCATCCTCCATCCCTCGCACCATCTCTCCATCACACCATCTTCCTTCCCTTGCACCATCTCTCCAACACCATCATCCTCCATCTCTCCATCACACCAACCCTGCAGTCTAAGCGAGACTCATTAGATACAAATCATATTAAAATTAAAGTCTCGACATATAGACATGTTTCCGTCCTTTCAAGTAATAATTACAGCTTCCAACTCATTGATACAAAGCCAAGACTCTGAAACTCCTCTCCAGGATTTGTGGAGATGAAGGTAACGGAAGCCGCGCGTGAAGCTGTGTTTGGTAACATTTCTAAACTAAAGGCAAAATGAAATCCAGTTTGTTTGATATATTGTGAGGCTTGCAAGGTTGTTGGTTAAATTCGTGTCCGCATTTTAGTTTGATCTCTCTGAAATATAGATACTTGTGCATAATTTAGGATATTTATTGTTTCACTCACTTGTGTAAAAATAATTTATCAATCTAAGACAGAATGTATAACAGCCAAACACAGATGAATCAAGTGACGTCAGGTGCTGATGAGTAAGTCTTATGTTCATGAGTAAGTTACCTCATGTTCATGCATTGGGTGTTGGGGAAGAAACAGTCTAACACAATATGAACTAGATTAAGACGCCTGAAATGTAAAACTCCCGGAGTATTGAGCCAGAACGTTGCTTAGAGCGATCAAAGCTGACTCACTCACCCTCGTCAACCTGGTTTCTTTCCGCTTTGTTAAGTATCCTTCCTTCGCATCGATATACTTTACATTACATTACACCCAATAAACAGTATTTTGAATAAGACTAAATAAGACGTTAGACAACGAAAGATTGGCAAAGATTGTTAAAAGGATCTTTGAAACCATTGATAAAGCTGAATATTAAAAAAAAAAGGCCAATTCAAACTAAACTTAAATTATTTATTAAAAAAATTACACTAGAAAAATACTATGCAGCTTCTCAGCAATGCAAGTCACTTTTAATTTTTATTAATAAATTTATAAAAAAATTAATGCCAAATATTTTTATAAAAATAACTGTGTTCCAAAAAATAGAGATTATTACATAGAACGGTGTGTCCAGTACAGTACAGTACTCCCTGGTGTGTACATCTGCAGTATCACGACTCACGGGAATCGTAATGACATGATTGCAAACAAACCATACCACGGGTGGTGTTTGAACCCGCGGTCAGAGAGTCTCAAAACTCCACCGTCACGTTAGTGGCTAACGCGACGGTCTGGAGTTTTGAGACTCTGACCGCGGGTTCAAACCCCACCCATGGTATGGTTTGATCTGAAGTATCAGGCAGCCTATCTTGGGATGCTTCAGAAACGTTGGGTTTTGGACGTTCGTACATTCTTCACTGTGAGATGCACCATTAACAAGTGATAGAAGTTTAATTTAGAACTTTTTATTAAAAAAAATGTGAGATTCCGATGGAATATTAAATCTCATCTGAATAAAAGACTTCTGCTGAATCTCACTTCCAAATTAAATCAAGTGACGAATGTGCTGGCTTGAGAGAATCATTACCACCATCATTATCACCATCACTACCACTACCACCATTATCACCATCACTATCACCAACACTACTACCATCACCTTCACTATCACCACCATTATCACCATCACTACCATCACCACCACCATTATTATCACCATCACTACCACCACCACCACCACCACCATTATCACCATCACTACCACCACCACCACCATTATCACTACCACCATTATCACCATCAGTACCATTATTACCACCATCGCTATAATTACCATCACTATAATCACCATCATCACTATTGAAATGTCCCAGAAGTGAAATTGACCGCACACACTTCATTGCTTTCTAGTTGATGGATCACCTCCAGATGTTTGTTGATAACTCATCACAAGACCTCATAATGACCTGTGAGGCTTTCATGATTATACATCGTAATTATTTTAGCAGTTGCTTTAAATATAATTACTATGTGCTCTAAATGTAATTACTATATGCTCTAAATTTAATTACTATATGCTCTAAATGTAATTACTATATGCTCTAAATTTAATTACTATATGCTCTAAATGTAATTACTATATGCTCTAAATGTAATTACTATATGCTCTAAATGTAATTACTATATGCTCTAAATGTAATTACTATATGCTCTAAATTTAATTACTATATGCTCTAAATTAATTACTATATGTTCTAAATATAATTACTATATGCTCTAAATATAATTACTATATGCTCTAAATATAATTACTATATGCTCTAAATGTAATTACTATATGCTCTAAATGTAATTACTATATGCTCTAAATATAATTACTATATGATCTAAATGTAATTACTATATGCTCTAAATATAATTACTATATGCTCTAAATGTAATTACTATATGCTCTAAATGTAATTACTATATGTTCTAAATGTAATTACTATATGCTCTAAATGTAATTACTATATGCTCTAAATATAATTACTATATGCTCTAAATGTAATTACTATATGCTCTAAATATAATTACTATATGCTCTAAATATAATTACTATATACTCTAAATGTAATTACTATATGTTCTAAATACAGACCAGTTTAGTTGTTCAAGCTCTAGGCTGTAAAAAAAACATTTTCCATAACACGCTAACTTTTTTTTAGCACGAGGTTGAAACAGCAGGTGCGTTGCATTTTTAATTACCCTCACGGAGTCGATAGGCCTCAAGCCTAAAACGTGAACCCCACATATATTTCACTCGGTGTAAAGCTTTATTAAGTCAGGACCTGATAAATTTTTACTCAGTTAAACGTTGTCCCAATAAAGGTTTATTCTGCAAGTTCTCTTTGTCATCTTGCGCCTTAGTACCTTCAGGAGCTCACGGTGTCTTCCCTCTCCTCGCTCAGGCGCTGAATGAGCTGATGCCAGCCCTGGAGGCTGCAAACATTTCCCTGCAAGCCACCGTCACTCTCTCTCAAGGGGATTATACTGAGCATCTCCACACTCTTAAGGTGAGTCACTCTGTGTGTGTGTGTGTGTGTGTGTGTGTGTGTGTGTGTGTGTATTTTAAGTATTCTGGAAGGGTAATTCTTGTTTTTTTCTGTTAAGACGTGTAACGTGATTACCTTGAGCTTTGACCTGCCTCATCCAAACATTCTGTAATTGTTTGAGGTCCTGTGAAGGCTGCCTCGAATCTCCTTAGACTTCTCCGAAGACAGAATTTTGCAGCTAATAAATTTTATTTTTTGTGTGCAGTTTTTAATTTAATTTCACCTATTGGCTGTTTAATTGTTAGCCTGTAAATGACTATGATGATTAGACAGAGGACTTCTGGCGATATTGGAGAAAGATTGATGATAGGATATAAAAAAGACCTGGAAAACCCTATCAGAAATTCTGGGAACAAAAAAGATATCACGAAATAGCGAAATAAAATTAGCAAAAACAGATGAACCCCAACTCCCACCAACAGAAACAGCAAACAGACTCAATGATTTCTTCTCCACTATAGGACAAAACCTTGCCAATAAAATCCCAAGCTCAGATACCCCACCAAATGACTACCTCACCGGCAACTACCCGAACACACTGTTCCTAGCTCCGACTAACCCATACGAAGTCTCCCTTATTATCAACGCACTAAAAAACAAGGCAGGAGATTTAAATACCTTACCACCCCTTATATACAAAAAAGTGTCACAAGTGCTATCACCAATCATTGCAACACTCTTTAACAAATCCATTGAATCCTCCACCTTCCCTACAGTACTCAAAATAGCAAGGGTCACCCCGATCCACAAAGGAGGAGACCAAACAGAGTTGAATAACTATAGGCCAATATCCAACTTACACCCTCTCTCAAAAATCTTCGAAAAATTAATTCATAAACGAATCTACTCCTACCTTATCTCCCAAAACATACTCAACCCCTGCCAATTTGGATTCAGGCCTAATAAAAATACTAATGATGCCATTATACACATGCTAGAACATATATACACTGCAATAGAGAAAAAAGAAGTCCCACTGGGGATCTTCATTGACTTACGTAAAGCTTTTGATACAGTTGACCATGACTTGCTCCACGTAAAATTGTCACACTATGGTATAAGAGGGCACTCCCTCAACTACCTCAAGCCTTACCTCAGCAACAGAAGCCAATATGTGTACGCAAATGGGGCAAACTCTTCTGCACAACCAATTACAGTTGGTGTCCCACAGGGAAGTGTCCTTGGCCCTCTTCTCTTTCTCCTATACATAAATGACCTTCCAAATGCTTCGCAATTACTCAAACCCACACTATTTGCAGGTGACACTACATACGTCTTCTCTCACCCGAGCCCAGTCACGCTAGCCAATACTGTAAATACCGAATTACAGAAAATATCTACCTGGATGAGGACTAACAAACTTACACTAAACATTGACAAAACCTACTTCATTCAGTTTGGTAACAGAGCTACAGATGTCCCTCTTAACATAATGATAAATGGATCACCTATCACAAAACTAACAGAGGGAAAATTCTTAGGAATCCACCTTGATAATAGACTCAAATTTCATACACATATACATCAAATTTCTAAGAAAATTTCCAAGACTGTAGGCATACTATCGAAGATACGGTACTATGTTCCACAGTCAGCCCTCCTGGCCCTATATCACTCTCTTATTTACCCCTATCTCACCTATGGAATTTGTGCATTGGGCTCAACAACAATTAACCATCTCAGACCACTAATTACCCAACAAAAGGCTGCAGTTAGAATGATAACAAATTCTCACTACAGGCAGCACACTCCACCAATATTCAATACACTAAACCTACTCACCATACAAAACATCCATACTTATTACTGCACCTATTACATACATAGAACACTTAACTCTGATATTAACCCTCCCCTCAAACATCTCCTTGCCAACCTCAACAGAACACATGACCATAACACAAGGCACAGATCACTCTTTGATGTTCCTCGTGTCCATCTCACACTATGCAAAAACTCAATGCACATAAAAGGCCCTAAAATCTGGAATTCATTACCTGTAAATATAAAAGAAACACTACCTGTTTATAAATTCAAGTCTCTTCTCAAAGATTACTTACTCACCCAAAACCAAATAAATACTGAATAACTGAACATTATAAATTGTATATCTTAAATGTTTCTCACAATTATATCACATAAATGTTAAACCTAAAACCCAATCTAACTTTATTATTTTTTAAATACACTACCTAACAGAATCACTACCTAACTGAATGCAACCATATGACCTGTCTTTGTAATACTCGCTTGTGCTTTATAGTTATCTGTTTACATTAATGTTTTATCACTGATTTCATCATTGCTTAGTAGCAGCGCTGTATAGTCCTTGTGGCTTAGCGCTTCTTTTTTATTATAATAATAATAATAATCATTGCTTAGTTAATCTTAAGTTAATTTTAAGCCAGCCCGTAATGCTGTGCATAGTATAAGTGGCTTTGGCATGCTGCTCTTATCTGTATTTTTTTTGTACCTCTGTATGTGTGCACAAATTGGAAATAAATAAATAAATAAATAAATAAATGCATTTAAACAGGGATAAGGGTTTGTAGTAGAGAAGAACTGTGACGTTATAAATACTAAAAATAATCCACAACTAAGATATTGATACTGTTATCTTTTATGCAATTTTGGGTGAGAACAGAGGTGTAATCACCTACTTGCTGGTGAGTACCTAGCTGTGCGAATATACTATAGGAATGGTTGCAATACGAGGCTGTGTACTGGGTTGGACTGGTTGTGACTGTTTATCTCGTTGCTTCAGGAGCGTGACTGCAGGATCTTCATTGCCAGCTTCTCCGTCGATTTGGCCAGGAAGGTCTTCTGTCAGGTGAGTATCTCCCTACCTGCACCACTTTCCCTACCTGCAACACTCTCCCTGTCTGCAACACTTTCCCTACCTGCAACACTCTCCCTACCTGCAACACTCTCCCTACCTGCACCACTTTCCCTACCTGCAACACTCCCTACCTGCAACACTCCCTACCTGCAACACTCCCTACCTGCAACACTTCCTACCTGCAACACTCCCTACCTGCAACACTCCCTACCTGCAACACTCCCTACCTGCAACACTCCCTACCTGCATAACTATACTATTTGCGCTACTTTTTCCTGTCTGCACAATTCTCTCTTTTGACATTTTATTGAGGAAACGTTTACCTCACTAAGGACTTCGTCAGAGTCATTAGTGGCAAACATTGCTTTTCTAAAAAAAAAAAAAACTATCCTAGGTGCTTAACGTGTCTTTACTTCACAGTCTGACAAGTGTTGATATACCTGGTATACCTAACATTACTCTCCCCTTTATGTCTGGAGACACTTAAATGAGACGGTCTGTTTCCTATTTACCATTGCAGTTACATGTTTTGTAGCTACAGCAGCAGAGTTACGTTCATGGTGTGCCGTCTTCAGTATTTTTGTCTTCAGTGTGTTTTATCAGTGTGTGATAACCGGTCAAAATGCTCCATTAATTAATAACAAATACTTCACTACTCTTCCAGGTTCAAACTGTTTCGGTAGTCTTATACTGTTCGTAAAATCTACTTCATTACATATGTTCTGCCTTAAATATAAATTTTTGGGGGAATTAAATAATAGAAATTATTTCTTCCCTTAGTTATGCTAATAATCTTCCTCTAATTTATACAGTAATATTTATTTTTTTAAATTTTCAGTTCCTGGTTGAAGAAATTGGGCTTATTATTCTCCTCTGAACTTTCATTTACATGCAGCCATTGTAAATGCAATTCCAAGTTCGGTAATTAAACTGACTATGATTTACTCACAGTTGTGTTGTCTACACCACCAAAAATTCACTTCATTGTAACTAACCAATGTCCCCCTTCCCCCATATATTAACTGTGACAGTGTTCTTAAGCTGCCATACACGAGGCTTCATGACCTTCTGACTTTCTCTTTAATTTCCTTATCGTCTCATAACTTATTCAGTTTCTAATATTTACCAACTCTACGATCAGTTTCAAAAGGAAAATGGGCATATGAGAAGTAATTCCGAGAAATAAACGAGCGACATAATGACTTTCATTAGCGAAGTTTGTAATTTCTGTGCGTAATTATCTTTGGTCAGGCTGACCGTCTTCCACCAAGGCTGGGTGACTGAAAGAGGAAAAATTATTTTCACCACTCGTCACCTCTCTGTCTTTGCAAAAATGCATGTAAATCACAATTTACATGACCCTACAGAATTGCAGTGTCACTACCATCTATCATAGTGCGAACTGTTTCCCACTCCCAAACATGGAGCGGACTTCATACATGGATTCACAAATATAACGGTAATTACACAACAGTTGGTCCAGAGGTCATCATCGTAGGACCCCTTCCCCCAGCAAACTTAAACAGGCAATTACAAATAGGTAATTAGAGTTCTTATGACCTAGCCACCTCCCATTTCAAACAACATTGGACCCAATTTTGCTATCAAAGCAGTGGGCCATGGTTCCGTGTTCATTCTCCTCCCTTTCAAGCACGTTAATACCAGGACCACTTCCTCATGATTTGAGTTGTTCTCTCACCACCACCACCACAACCTTCCACTTTCTTTTAGAAAGGGCACTGCACCCCCTTCCAACCTCCCATCCATCCATCCATTCATCCATCCAGTGGGAGGCGGAGATCGACTCGCTGCTGGTGTATAAGAGGTTGACATTCCACTCGCTTCCTCTAACATTAAATTTTAATGTTGTATAATCCCTCACGTGGAGACACGTACATACCTACATAGAGACACGTACATACCTACATAGAGACACGTACATACCTACACAGACACGTACATACCTACATGGAGAAACGTACGTACCTACATTCATTCACGTACACACTCGTACATATCTACATGGATTCACATACACCTTCACAGTCACAAGAAACCTTTAGTCTGGTGTATGGAGATGGTAGATAAAATCCAATGAATAAAGATGGAAAGATGAAATTTGGTGTATAGAGAGTAAGAGAGAGATGGAGAAGGGAGTTGGGCGATATTCCAGTCACTATCAAGATGCTCCACGAGGAGAACTGAGAATTACTTTACATATATGTCAACATTTACATTTCAAAACCATCATGCATCTCCTCAGAGGTCGGTCTTGTGTCTGGGGCGCAGCCGGCGTTACCTCTCTGGATCACAGCACTCACAGACTGAAACAAGAAACTCTGTAGTCCAAGGTTGTGAGCTTTCCCACACACACACACAAATGTATGTTACACGTATATGCAAAGCTCACGATATATATATATATATATATATATATATATATATATATATATATATATATATATATATATATATATATATATATATATATATATATATATATATATATATATATATATATAATACGTGTCCATGGGAGCGTGTTAGGGAGGCAAACAACTTACATATTGCTTCTCTGACGAGTGTCACAAGGGACGGGTGTCGAGGACACTCCTCACACAAGCCTGGGTGCCTACTTCTCACGTAGTTTAAACTTAGGAAGAATCTAATCAAAAGTCACTCTGGAATGAAGTTTGAAGTTTTGCTTGCGCGTTTATTCATAATGATGTACCCTGTGTGTGTGTGTGTGTGTGTGTGTGTGTGTGTGTGTGTGTGTGTGTGTGTGTGTGTGTGTGTGTGTGTATGTCCGCGCTCTCGCGTTTAACTGCGGAAAACGTAATCAACTCCTGTAACAGTCTTAAGGTTTTCTGGGGGATTCGAACTGTGGAAAGACAAGTGACAGGCCAACGTTCCATCAGTCGTGTTAACACCACCATTATTAAAGCACATTTCCACCCAGCCACATACTGTGAATTTAGATACTTGCAGAGACCATCGTGGCAGCATGTGCTGGCTGATGGTTGGTTGGTTAATTGGTGTATCGGCTACACGACGGTCATTAATGCTGCATGTAACCTGCTCACCACCACTAAAAAAAACCAGTGATGCCGAAAATTGAGATCAAAATAAACGCTCAGCACATCTACACTGAGATATATACTTCGTATATATTTTTTAACATACTGGCCGTCTCCCACCGAGGCAGCGCGACCCGAGAAAAGAATAAAGCTATAAAGTTTCTCTTCTTTTACATTTAGTAATTTATACAGGAGAAGGGGTTAACTACCCCTTGCTCTCGGCATTTTAGTCGCCTTTTACGACACGAATGGCTTACGGAGGAAGGATTCTTGTCCACTTCCCCATATATACTACCTGGAGTATACCTGGAGAGGGTTTCGGGGGTCAACGCCCCCGCGGCCCGGTCTGAGACCAGGCTTCGTGGTGGATCAGGATCTGATCAACCAGGCTGTTACTGCTGGCAGCACGCAAACTGACGTACGAACCACAGCCCGGCTGGTCAGGTACTGACTTTAGGTGCCTGTCCTGCGTATATATGGTGTATATATCCTCTCTATGGGTGAGACCATCGCTTCAGCCTTATTATAAAGCTCCTGGTACAGTGTGTCTGGTCACCACTCTTCAGTTGCTTGGTAAAGGCCAGGTAAACATGCAGACACACACATACCGGGGTCAGGAGCTTAGACTCAACCCTTGCAACCACATATAGGTGAGTACTCACACTCTCTTCACTTCACTTCCCACTAATTACTTTCCCCTATGCTTTCTCCTCTCTTCCCCTCACCTCCCCTCTGCTTCCTCCTGCCTCCCTCCCTCCCAAAGTCCCCTCAGGGTAGTGGTTTCCCCTCAAAGTTAGCGCGATCCCATACGAATTTCCAATCACGGGCTGGAAAGTCGACCTCACAGAGAACTACTGCGTGAAAATCGCCTCAAGCGACCGTGGCAACGACACGAACTTCAACGTAATTGGCCTTACTCGTTCTGTATCGAATTTGATGGTGAAAACTGTCTCTCTCTGCTATATTTGTAGCCTCAAGTTTCAAATTACTGTTGAGGCTATAAGTTCTGGGCCCCACTGTGTGCTGGGTCCATAAGCCTGGGGTCCCATAGTGCCGTTGGGCCCATAAATCTGGGGTCCCACAGTGCCGGTGAGCCCATAAGTCTGGGGTCCCACAATGTTGTTGGGCCCATAAATCTGGGGTCCCACAGTGCCGGTGAGCCCATAAGTCTGGGGTCCCACAGTGCTGTTGGGCCCATAAGTCTGGGGTCTCACAGTACTGTTGGGCTCCTAGGCTAACAGTTTCAGTTTGGGCTTCTTGCAGATATTGAGCAACAGCTCTAGAGCTTCTGGGTCTCTTGGGGTATTTTTATGAGAGAGAGAGAGAGAGATTTGCAAATTTATTGATAACCGGAGAGAGACTGGCTTACCAACACTTCAAGACAGGATCATTGGGATAGGGGGTCCCTGAGAGATAGCGTTACCAGGCAACACCAGTCCTGCTGGTAAGAATCAAAGCACCCATAGTCACTTAACGCACAGTAGAATGCCTTAAAATATCTTTATCGTCTTACTGAAGTCACTCAGCACAATCTGACGGATTTCATTACCTCATGAATGAATGCTATCGTTCACAATACAGTATGGCAGGGAAACATTACAAGCATTTGGGTAAGAGATGATACAGTTTACCAATAATTGTATTTTATTGAAGAAAGTTTTCTTCAGGACTGAAACCATACCCCCGGCCGGGATTGAACCCGCGGTCATAGAGTCTCAAAACTCCAGCCCGTCGCGTTAGCCACTAGACCAGCTAGCCACAGGGAATTCGTTGAGGAGCTGCCTAGCATGGGCCAATAGACCTGTCGCAGTGCTTCTCTTTTAGTCTCATGAACTCTTTCCTCAGTTACATATCCTAACACTGCACATGTATTTTATTTCATAGCTAAGTTTAGCTACCACAGTGCAAGTATAACATGCGATAGGGAAATCGCTTTCTGCGTGTATATCGAATTAACAATGCTGAAGATGTTCAATTTCAGCCTTCTCCTCAACAGGCGTTCCACCTGGGGATGTATGGAGAGGACTATGCCTGGGTGTTGTCAGGGGCGCCACAGGACAGCTGGTGGAGGGTGACGGCTGGCATCAACTGTTCTGCCTCGCAACTGGTGAAGGCGGTGCAGGGAGTGGTACTGGTCACTGCTCATGGCTCCATTATTGGCACCAACGCTTCAGAGTCTGGCTTGGTACTCATGACATGCTTACTGTTTATTATTCTGCATGTTGACATGCTCCCATTCAGGGTTTTTTGTTGACATGCTTCCCGTCTATGGTTTCATAAACGGGAATAGTGTGCAGAATTGTATGAGCACTTTTCTCACTGCAAATTCTTTTTCTGGCTTTATTACATTTCTTAGTTTCAGGTCTGTATTAGATTTTGCAAAGATGATCTCACTCCCAGTCTCACTCCCAGTCTCTCTCTCTCTCTCTCTCTCTCTCTCTCTCTCTCTCTCTCTCTCTCTCTCTCTCTCTCTCTCTCTCTCTCTCTCTCTCTCCTATCCATTATCTATCTACTTTATATCCATTGTCTGTTAAATTCTGCTATCCTGCTGTCTTTGTCCCACTAAGGTTCCTTGTATTACTTCCTGGCTGTCTTCCTCCGACAGACCAACAGCCAGTTCCTGCAGGAGTTCTCACGGACTGGTCAGCCCCTGACGGAGTACGTGACGCAGACCTACGACGCTGTCTGGGCCATCGCTCTCTCCCTCAGTCAGGTAAGAGTCGTCAGGCAACAGGACAAGTGCTTCCTGACGCGGGGTCTTAGTCACATGATTCACTCACACCCTGAGCTTTTGGTCATCTGACCGAGGCATTCCGCTGGCTTACCCGTCCAATACCTTTATAAGTTCTGGTTAAGTTTATAATAATTTTTAAAATACTGTGAGGTGGACACGTCTGTCTCCATTCCGCCATGTGCTGTATGACTCCTACAGGTTTAGTGCTTCCTTCTGATTATGATAGGTGATGCACTGGGGTTCTTTTTATTGTCGTAAATTACTATTAACATATTTATGAGGAAACTAAATAATAAAAATAAATAATAATAATTATTATTATGAAATATAACAGTAATAAGTTACCCTCCCCGAGAACACACACACACACACACACACACACACACACACACACACACACACACACACACACACACACACACACACACACACACACACATACACACACACAAACACACACACACACACACACACACACACAAACACACACACACACAAACACACACAAACACACACACACACAAACACACATTATCAAATTATTTTTAAGAAAGTCAAACAAAAGTAGCGATAAAGAAATTTGTGGAAACAGAGAGAAAGTTGAGAAGAGAAAACATTAAGAAAACACAGAAGAAACATTAAGAAAACAGGTAAATAAATTTTCGGAAGAAGAAATTTAAGGAAACAAAAACTTGCTAGTCCATGAAGGGTGATGAAGGGCTCTTGATTCTGGTAACTGGAGCTGCCTTCCCCTTCCTCGGATCGGAGTTGATTTCTTAATATTACCCAAGACGACACCGAATTCCTACTACAAATAGGTAACTACATACACATGTTCTATAATAGTAATTATAATCAAATAATAATAGTAATAATTATAATCAAATAATAATAGTAATAATTATAATCAAATAATAATAGTAATAATTATAATAAAATAATAATAGTAATAATTATAATCAAATAATAATAATTAATATTTAAGTAGCGTTACCATGGTAACAGTTTGCGGTTAATGACTGCTTCTCACGTTTTATGAAGCATAATTCTTAATTGCTAGTTTTAGTGAACACTTCAGCTAAAAAGAAGAATTGATGAGATCTGTCATAACTTCTAGTTATGTATAAGTTAATGATAGCGATGACAGGCTGGTAAAGGCGAGACAGAGAGATAAAGACAGCGGATAATGTAACAGTGCCGAGATAATACACACACACACACACACACACACACAATTGGAAGTTGAAGACTCAGATGAGTCACAGGGATGTTAGGAAGTATTTCTTCAGTTATAGTGTTGTCAGAAAGTGGAATGATCTGGAGAGTGATGTAGTGGAAGCGACCAGTGAAGAGGCGGGGCCAGGAGCTATGAATCGATCCTGCAACCACAATTAGGTGAGTACACACACACACACAGGCCACTGGAGACCGGGCAGCTATCATAAATCTGGAAAAGAGTGAACGTACTGGGGATATTCGTGGTAAGAGGTCAAAACAAATACCTGTCTTATTAAAACTATCCTTGACCTGCAAGCTCTCTAAACTCATGAAGATGATAATCATTTCATGAATATTAGATTATCAGCTGGAGAAGGAAACTCTCCATTAAAATCAGCCCGCACGGATGGGTACTGGAATCAAGTGTGATGTTAAGTACGTGAGAGAGGGAAGACAGGAGAGACACAAACTGCAAAACATCCACCGGTATTGACCATCTACGGACTGAAATATTACCTAGCCAGAATAATATTACTCACTAAGGACATGAATCATTACGACGCTAGAGAAATATTAACAGTCAAAGACCTGAAGTCACCATTATTACTAGAATAATAAATGTTATAATTATCAAAAAAAATCCTCGGTGTGGTTGTTGTTCCTTGACAATGCTTTTGTCTTTGTGTACAGTAGGAATTTAATTTAGGATAATTTCCTGCATGATGTTGATACAATATGTACACCAGGCTAATAACAGCTACGCTTGTGATAAAATAATTTTAACACCCATGAACAAAAGCCTCTCTCTCTCTCTCTCTCTCTCTCTCTCTCTCTCTCTCTCTCTCTCTCTCTCTCTCTCTCTCTCTCTCTCTCTCTCTCTCTCTCTCTCTCTCTCTCTCTCTCTCTCTCTCTCTCTCTCTCTCTCTCTCTCTCTTTCAAGCTTGTCACAATAACATATCATCTTTTGTGCTTGTTAAGCTTTACACAGCTTAATCTCCACCTCTCCGTAAGCTCTATCCATCTCCAAAACTCATCCCAAACTCCCCTTTTAGTGAGTAAAATAAACCTCATTTGGTATGTACGGTAAAGTGGTAATGAAAATAGGTAGAAGACACTTAAAATTACTGGAGTTGACGTGGTCAACACTGGTCACTTTCTTCTCTTGTTTGTGTTCCCCTGTCTTTGTCCCCCTGTCTGTGTCCCTCTGTCTATGTTCCCCCTGCCTGTGTCCCTTGTTCGTCTGTGTTTCCCTGTCTATGTACCTTGTCCATCTGTGTTTCCCTGTTTGTGTCACTGTCTATGCATCCCCCCCCCGTCTGTGTTTCTTCTGTCTGTGTCCTCATTGTCAATAGCCACCCAATTCCTGTCTCCCTGTCTGAGCCTCGACCTGTCTGCATCTCTCTTTTTTTTAATTTCTTTAATTTCTACTGGTCAACTGCATCTTTCAAAGATATTAGTGTTGGGTCTTACGAATCAATTCTAATCAGTCGTGTCAAGTCTCATAAGCCGTGTTGTGTTGCCCTACAAATCAACCAATCTGAGTATTGGTGATAAACGATGTTGATCTAGATGTGACTGGGTGGATGAAATCTTGGTGTTGAGTTAAGTTACTGGCTGGCAGTATTTGCTATGACTAGCAAATCCTACATTATTAGTCATAATCATTGACTGTCTTGGGCGTTAACTGGGTGCATTTAGCTTGGCTATTGATGCATAGGAAGCCATGAAGGCTATGAGAATTACCTCCTGTCAGATGGCTGAGACAAACGGGTGTCAGAGTTCAATATCAGCCGGGGATGTACACTGACCTTCACGTATTTGTAAAGTGGATGTTAGTGCTCTGGGATTAACAGGTGTAACTTTGTAGCCTAATTATATATACAGCGATAGTCACACACACACACACACACACACACACACACACACACACACACACACACATACAAAATACTGAGAGGAATTGACAAGGTGGACAAAGACAGAATGTTCCAGAGATGGGACACAGTAACAAGGAGACACAGTTGGAAGTTGAAGACACAGATGAATCACAGGCATGTTAGGAAGTATTTCTTCAGCCACAGAGTAGTCAGGAAGTGGAATAGTTTAGGAAGCGATGTAGTGGAGGCTGGATCCATGCATAGCTTTAAGCAGAGGTACGATAAAGCTCACGGTTCAGGGAGAGTGACCTAGTAGCGACCAGTGAAGATGCGGGGCCAGGAGCTTGGACTCGACCCCTGCAACCTCAACTAGGTGAGTACACAGTCATAGAGTTGTCAGGTAGTGAAACAATATGGAGAGTGATGTAGTGGAGGCAAGATCCGTACATAGCTTTAAGAAGAGGTTCGACAAAGCTTTTGGAGAAGGGAGAGAGTGGACCTAGTAGCGACCAGGGAAGAGGAGGGGCCAGGAGCTATGAATCGACCCCAACAACAACAAATAGGTGAGTACACACACAGCACGTCAGCTAACAGAAACTCCTTCATTTGCTTGGGAGTTCATGTGTATTACTGCGTAAATATTAGATTATGTAGGAAATGGAACAGCCGCCGGGATGAAGTGAGAGACGCAGACGAACTTTTTAGTGGTATGTCTGGCTACTGTTTTGACAGTATATTGAGGTACTGCCCTGGCAGTATATTGAGGTACTGCCCTGGCAGTACATTGGATTACTACCCTGAGAGTATATCGGGCTACTTTTGGAATATTTCCCTGGTATTATCCCAGTTACTTCCCTGGTATTATTCCTGGTACTTCCTTTGTAGCGTCCTTAGTATTTCCTTGTGTGTACTTACCTGGTCGTATCCCTGGCACTTCTCCGGCAGTGTACAAGGTTTTTTGCAGTAGCATGGCAGGTGGTATCCCACGCGCGCGCGTGTGTACTCAACTGTTTGTGGTTGCAGGGGTCGATTCATAGCTCCTGGCCCTGTCTCTTCACTGATTGCATATGTGTGTGTGTGTGTGTGTAGGTAGTGATTCAGGAGTGGGTAGGTAGTGATTCAGGAGTGGGCAGGTAGTGATTTAAGAGTGGGTAGGCAGTGATTCAAGAGTGGGTAGGTAGTGATTCAGGGGTGGGTAGGTAGTGATTCAGGAGTGGGTAGGTAGTGATTCAGGAGTGGGTAGGTAGTGATTTAAGAGTGGGTAGGCAGTGATTCAAGAGTGGGTAGGTAGTGATTCAGGGGTGGGTAGGTAGTGATTCAGGAGTGGGTAGGTAGTGATTCAGGAGTGGGTAGGTAGTGATTCAGGAGTGGGTAGGTAGTGATTCAGGAGTGGGTAGGTAGTGATTCAGGAGTGGGTAGGTAGTGATTCAGGAGTGGGTAGGTAGTGATTCAGGAGTGGGCAGGCGGTGATTCAGGAGTGGGTAGGTAGTGATTCAGGAGTGGGTAGGTAGTGATTCAGGAGTGGGTAGGTAGTGATTCAGGAGTGGGCAGGCAGTGATTCAGGAGTGGGTAGGTAGTGATTCAGGAGTGGGTAGGTAGTGATTCAGGAGTGGGTAGGCAGTGATTCAAGAGTGTTTAGGTAGTGATTCAGGGGTGGGCAGGTAGTGATTCAGGAGTGGGTAGGTAGTGATTCAGGAGTGGGCAGGCAGTGATTCAGGAGTGGGTAGGTAGTGATTCAGGAGTGGATAGGTAGTGATTCAGGGGTGGGTAGGTAGTGATTCAGGGGTGGGTAAGTAGTGATTCAGGAGTGAGTAGGTAGTGATTCAGGAGTGGGTAGGTAGTGATTCAGAAGTGGGCAGGCAGTGATTCAGGAGTGGGTAGGTAATGATTCAGGAGTGGGTAAGTAGTGATTCAGGAGCGGGTAGGTAGTGATTCAGGGGTGGGTAGGTAGTGATTCAGGAGTGGGTAGGTAGTGATTCAGGGGTGGGCAGGTAGTGATTCAGGAGTGGGTAGGTAGTGATTCAGGAGTGGGCAGGCAGTGATTCAGGAGTGGGTAGGTAGTGATTCAGGAGTGGGCAGGTAGTGATTTAGGAGTGGGTAGGTAGTGATTCAGGGGTGGGCAGGTGGTGATTCAGGAGTGGGTAGGTAGCGATTCAGGAGTGGGTAGGTAGTGATTCAGGAGTGGGCAGGTAGTGATTCAGGAGTGGGCAGGCAGTGATTCAGGTGTGGGCAGGCAGTGATTCAGGGGTGGGCAGGCAGTGATTCAGGAGTGGGCAGGTAGTGATTCAGGAGTGGGCAGGTAGTGATTCAGGGGTGGGCAGGTAGTGATTCAGGGGTGGGCAGGCAGTGATTCAGGGGTGGGCAGGTAGTGATTCAGGGGTGGGTAGGTAGTGATTCAGGAGTGGGTAGGTAGTGATTCAGGAGTGGGTAGGTAGTGATTCGGGAGTGGGTAGGTAGTGATTCAGGAGTGGGTAGGTAGTGATTCAGGAGTGGGTAGGTAGTGATTCAGGAGTGGGCAGGCAGTGATTCAGGAGTGGGTAGGTAGTGATTCAGGAGTGGGTAGGTGGTGATTCAGGAGTGGGTAGGTAGTGATTCAGGAGTGGGCAGGCAGTGATTCAGGAGTGGGTAGGTAGTGATTCAGGAGTGGGTAGGTAGTGATTCAGGAGTGGGTAGGTAGTGATTCAGGAGTGGGCAGGCAGTGATTCAGGAGTGGGTAGGTAGTGATTCAGGAGTGGGTAGGTAGTGATTCAGGAGTGGGCAGGCAGTGATTCAGGAGTGGGTAGGTAGTGATTCAGGAGTGGGTAGGTAGTGATTCAGGAGTGGGTAGGTAGTGATTCAGGAGTGGGTAGATAGTGATTCAGGAGTGGGCAGGTAGTGATTCAGGAGTGGGTAGGTAGTGATTCAGGGGTGGGCAGGCAGTGATTCAGGGGTGGGCAGGCAGTGATTCAGGAGTGGGCAGGCAGTGATTCAGGGGTGGGCAGGCAGTGATTCAGGAGTGGTTAGGTAGTGATTCAGGAGTGGGCAGGCAGTGATTCAGGAGTGGGCAGGCAGTGATTCAGGAGTGAGCAGGCAGTGATTCAGGGGTGGGCAGGCAGTGATTCAGGAGTGGGCAGGCAGTGATTCACTGGTGGGTAAGCAATATAGGCAACCGCACCTCCGTTATTACAACAGTTAACTCAGCAAACCATACCACGGACGGGGATAGAACCCGCGATTAGAGAGTCATTACGATTTCGTGAGTCATGTTAACTCAGCAAACCATACCACGTACGGGGATAGAACCCGCGATTAGAGAGTCATTACGATTTCGTGAGTCATGTTAACTCAGCAAACCATACCACGGACGGGGATAGAACCCGCGATTAGAGTCATTACGATTTCGTGAGTCATGTTAACTCAGCAAACCATACCACGGACGGGGATAGAACCCGCGATTAGAGAGTCATTACGATTTCGTGAGTCATGTTAACTCAGCAAAATAGGGACCATTATTCCTGTTTAACTAACAGGTAGTGTGTGATGTGTCTCTCACTGTACGTCACAAAACTCTAGGTGATGCAGTGGGTCATGCAGTGGGTCATGCAGTGGATCATGCAGTGGGTCATGCAGTGGGTCATGCAGCGGATCATGCAGTGGGTCATGCAGTGGGTCATGCAGTGGGTCATGCAGTGGGTCATGCAGTGGGTCATGCAGTGGATCATTGAATTCTTACAAATTTCTTAATATTAAGTGTTTCAGTGTAAATAACTGTTGTTATATGCATATGATTAGAAATGACCTGTGACCTGTTATATGTGACACATTACCTGTGACCTGTTATATGTGACGCATTACCTGTGACCTGTTATATGTGACGCATTACCTGTGACCTGTTATATGTGACACATTACCTGTGACCTGTTATATGTGACACATTACCTGTGACCTGTTATATGTGACGCATTACCTGTGACCTGTTATATGTGACGCATTACCTGTGACCTGTTATCTATGACATTACCTGTGACTTGTGGCCTGCTATCTGTAATGCATTACCTGTGACCTGTGAAGTGACCTTCCATTATCGCTTCTCCCTTCAGAAACACACGTCGTTCTCTCACTTTATCTTCCACCCTACCAATTCTCTTTTATCCTCCCTCTCTCTCTGTGTCAAGTTTCTTCGTCTTTCCTGTGAAATTCGGTCGAGTCTCGCGTTTCCAAATTCATTTGTGTAAAACATCAGTCGTGAAAAGACTTAAATCACTGTTACAATTCCTTTTACACTTCTATGGAATTTAAATCATTCATTCTGCGTGCAACTTGATTTTTTTTCATTATTCACTTAATTTTGCTGAGGGGTATTTACTTTGTCTTAGAGAAAAAGAGAGAGACAGACAGAGACAGAGACAACGAGAGACAGAGAACACACACACATACACGCACACACACACACACACACACACACACACACACACACACACACACACACACACACACACACACACACACACACACACACACACACACACACATCCGACTATCACATTATGTCAGAGATCTATTAAAAATGTTACGACCGAAGCAGTTTTTAGATCCTGCAAAATGGCTGCTTCATCAGCTGCTAAGAGAGGTCATGGAACTGACAGTCAATAAGTTTATATTTGAGCTGATTGAAGATCTCATAGTGACTACAGAATTTGTCAACTTATAATTTATTTTGCAAATAGTGTAATATATATATATATATATATATATATATATATATATATATATATATATATATATATATATATATATATATATATATATATATATATATATATATATATTTTTTTTTTTTTTTCAACAAGTTGGCCGTTTCCCACCGAGGCAGGGTGACCCAAAAAAGAAAGAAAATCCCCAAAAAGAAAATGCTTTCATCATCATTCAACACTTTCACCACACTCACACATAATCACTGTTTTTTCAGAGGTGCTCAGAATACAACAGTTTAGAAGCATATACGTATAAAGATACACAACATATCCCTCCAAACTGCCAATATCCCAAACCCCTCCTTTAAAGTGCAGGCATTGTACTTCCCATTTCCAGGACTCAAGTCCGACTATATGAAAATAACCGGTTTCCCTGAATCCCTTCACTAAATATTACCCTGTTCACACTCCAACAGATCGTCAGGTCCCAAGTACCATTCGTCTCCATTCACTCCTATCTAACACGCTCACGCACGCTTGCTGGAAGTCCAAGCCCCTTGCCCACAAAACCTCCTTTACCCCCTCTCTCCAACCCTTTCGAGGACGACCCCTACCTCGCCTTCCTTCCCCTATAGATTTATATGCTTTCCATGTCATTCTACTTTGATCCATTCTCTCTAAATGACCAAACCACCTCAACAACCCCTCTTCTGCCCGCTGACTAATACTTTTATTAACTCCACACCTTTTCCTAATTTCCACACTCCGAATTTTCTGCATAATATTTACACCACACATTGCCCTTAGACAGGACATCTCCACTGCCTCCAACCGTCTCCTCGCTGCTGCATTTACCACCCAAGCTTCACACCCATATAAGAGTGTTGGTACTACTATACTTTCATACATTCCCTTCTTTGCCTCCATAGATAACGTTTTTTGACTCCACATATACCTCAACGCACCACTCACCTTTTTTCCCTCATCAATTCTATGATTAACCTCATCCTTCATAAATCCATCCGCCGACACGTCAACTCCCAAGTATCTGAAAACATTTACTTCTTCCGTACTCCTCCTCCCCAATATGATATCCAATTTTTCTTTATCTAAATCATTTGATACCCTCATCACCTT
>NC_091367.1:6225013-6317513 GCF_038502225.1 Cherax quadricarinatus
AAGCTAATTAAACCTAATTTTATGTAGAATCTCCCTGGAAACTGCAGTTCGGTAGTGAATTACGGTCAGGAGTGTTGGGCAATTAATAACGTTGGAATGTCCTCATTAAAGTAGGTTGAACCAAGCCTCTGTCTGAAGTGCGGGGAATAATATTAATCAGGATAGCAGGGAACAAACACACATTGGATAAATATTGACTGTGTCAGAATTATTTTTTTTATTAACATGACTTAATTAACTTTGCCTGCTGATTCTAGGCTATAATGTCTAATATACTTTGATTAAATTGCATTATAAATTTGATATGGTTCTATCTTTTCCTGTAAACTGAAATGTGCAAGAAGTTTACGTTATAATTATATAAGTTGAATGATAAAGTAAAATTAACAAGAAGAGAAATACCGGACCAAACGACTAGCAATGATTTTGAACGAATTTTCAAAAACTTCAATAAATAAGGAAATTTTTGTTCAAAATCTTTGGAAGTTTCCGATCATGGAATAGTAACTGCCTTTATTAGCATAATTTTCGATAATCGCGAAATATAAATAAAAAAAATGTTTTTTAATTAGTATTTAATTTACTGTCGATATTTGAAGTTGATTTAAAAATTGATGATTTTTAATTTTCGCATCGAGCCGAAATCTATAGGAATCATATATGTCTCATAGGGACATATGATTCCTATGGGATCATATATGCCCCTATAGGGTCATCCATGACCCTATGAGTCTTATAGAGCCTGACTGTCGTTGAGCAGGACGCGCCTCAGGGGCTAGACAACCCCATGAGTGTACTTGACGATAATCTACTCGTCTGACGAGTGTCTTTTACTGTATAAATTTCCAAACTAAAGGAACTCCTGCTCTGCTAATACAAGCTTTTTTTTTAAGCTTCTAGAGCAGTCGAACCCAGAGTGCTTGATGATATCCTCGTAGTCCTGGTGCTCAGGTTGACAGATTTCATTACCCACTTATGGAACCCATACTGCGTGTTGGAATGTCTTGGAAACAGCATGCTGTATGTTCCTGCATGTGTTAGCGAAGCTGTGGCGGTCCACCACATTTCCCATAGTCTCTAAATCGGATTAAGGGTTTGGGTTGTTGCTTTAACTCTGAGCTGCGTTAGTGTGTCTCAGATTTAGGCAGAGTGGACTGCAATACGTCTCTTTCGAGGGCGAGATGTGCCTCACACGTGACCGCTGTACCACCGTCATTTAAAGAGTCCAAAAGACTAGGTAAGTACAGTTAACCAGCGTGCCTTTCGCGATTAGTAGACGGATGATCGAGTCTTCACTGCCTCTGTGCGCTGAACGGGGTACATAGGTTCACCTTATCCTCAAACTCATAACTTAATTTTATTCTCCTCTCTCGCTCTTCAACATTCAACTTCTCTACACAGCTACTTTTAGTCCTTTAATAACACTGATGTTGTCTGAACTTAAGGACGTACCTCCCTCTACAGTTTTCAATCCAGTGGACTCCTACACCCTCCCTTCACAGTTTCAGATCCTAAAGATTCCTATTGGCTTCATCCCACTGTCTGCTTCGTGCTCTCTCCAGAGTGTCTTGGACCCATCTAACAAGTTTTTTTTTTTTCTCTCTTTCAGGGACCAATCTCCTTCGACTGTCCAGACCGTGTAGGGGTCACCGCTTTCTACCAGATCCAAGGTAAGTGCAGTATAATGATACGTATTCCCTTCTTCCCTTTCCCATTCCCATCACCCACTTCCCCTGCTTCCTATTCCCATCTCCCCCCTCCTCCCGCTCCAATTCCCATCACCCTGCCCCTCTTCTCATCTCGTTAGCTCCACAACAAACACTGACGGTTCAGCGTGATTGAAAATGTTGTGGAATTGTTTTTTTTTTTTTTTTTAGCCTTTCAAAAAGAGGTGATGATATTGCCAGTTGTTTTCTCTTTTTTTTTCATTTGCGCATTATTTCCCAATCTGCGCATTAGCTCACTCTGTGGATATAACTAGTGAGCAGCTTCAACTGTGTTTGTTGATGGCCGCTAACCTACAAACAAAAATGAATTAAACCTTTAAACTGTGTATGTATGTGTGTGTGTAATATAATATATATATATATATATATATATATATATATATATATATATATATATATATATATATATATATATATATATATATATATATATATATATATATATATATATATATATATATGAATGACATGGGTTCAAGTCCTCGGCTAGTCGCAATGTTGTTATTGATTAAATACCACTCGTTCGTGGTTACAATTATATAACAATTATAAAAGAATTCTTCCTCCTTAAATTTAACCACGCGTGTTGTAAGAGGCGACTAAAATGCCGGCAGCAAGGATTAGTAACCTCTTCTTATGTATAAATTACTAAATATAAAAAGAAAACTTTTCGTTTTTTTCTTTTAGGTCACCGCCTGCGGCCGGTGTGTTAAAAAAATAATATATATAACGTGTTAAGTAATTACTAACACGAAGAGAGAAACACAGAAAGTAAGGATGGTCTGTATATGTCGTTCCTGCTGAAGAGGAGTCCAGTTGGGGGTCGAAATATACAGATTATCTGTTGTGTTTCTACCTCCGTGTTGGTTATTACTTGACATCGAACTAGTAAAATGTAAAAAATAGAGATATCAGTATTATTAAAAATAATGAAATAGTTTTATATTTTGAGTTAAGATGCATGAGATGTGCAGAGAAAAAGAACGTTAAACACATGTGAGCCAAAGATTGAGCAAGTCGCCATGATGGTGAGCAAGCTATTGTCTCCACCACTGTTCTCTCTCTCTCTCACACACACGCACACTGGTAGTTTTCTCTTGGCTAAGATTATTTTCACTTTTGTCTCTTCTGGAATAAAGTGGACTAGTTCTAGGAGGATGTTTGTTGCGTGATACACACACACACACACACTGGACGACACTGGAGGACAGGAGAGATAAGGGGGACGTGATAACGACATACAAAATACTGAGAGGAATTGACAAGGTGGACAAAGACAGAATGTTCCAGAGATGGGACACAGCAACAAGGGGACACAGTTGGAAGTTGAAGACACAGATGAATCACAGGGATGTTAGGAAGTATTTCTTCAGTAACAGAGTAGTCAGGAAGTGGAATAGTGTGGGAAGCGATGTAGTGGAGGCAGGATCCATACATAGCTTTAAGCATTAGTATGATGAAGCTCACGGTTCATGGAGAGTGACCTAGTAAAGACCAGTGAAGAGGCGGGGCCAGGAGCTAGGACTCGACCCCTGCAACCTCAACTAGGTGAGTACACACACATCAGGGCCAGGAGCTATGTCTCGACCCCTACAACCACAAATACGTAAGTACACATGTACATTTAAGAGATGGGAAATAGGAACAAGAAGACACAGCTGGAAGTTGAAAGCTCAGATGAGTCATAGGGATGTTAGGAAGTATTTCTTCAGCCTTAGAGTTGTCAGGAAGTGGAAAAATCTGGAAAGTGAAGTGGTAGAGGCGGAACTCATACATAACTTAAAGAAGTGACACTATAAGGCTCTTGAAGCCAGTAGAGAGTGGACCTAGTAGCGACCAGCGAAGAGGCTTGGCCAGGAGCTGTGAATCGACCCCTGCAACCACATATAGGTGAATACACACACGTGCCACAGTTGTCCAACAAGACGAATTTTCTGAATAGTAAATTAATGTGATTTTCCTCTGTTAGATTGATAGACATTGTCCTGTGAAGTTACATGGTGTGTTAAAGGAGGTTAGTATTCCATATTTTCTGGCATATAAGACGCGCTTTTTCTACAGTCTTGGAAAATCAGCCTGCGCCTTATATGCTCAAGGTCAGGGTCAAGGGTAGGCTTTGGGTTACGCTTTAGCAGTTGTTTACTGAAGTTACGTTAGTAAATAACTGCTCTTGCGTGTTATATGCCGGAAAATACGGTAATTAAACTTAAACCTGCCAAACCCGTGTGAAGTCAGGCTAAATAATATTTAGTATTATTTACCATCAATATCCGCATTACAGGAATTATAACTTCAGAAGTCGTAGAAAGTAATTTGAGTGTTTAAACTTATACATATCAATGAAAGTCTTTCGTTCGTCCTCCAGGTCTGCAGTTTTCCCTTCAAGCGAGGCCCAGTGTACACAGAATACACATCACTTTTTAGAGAAGGTGGAGGGGTAAGCCAGCGGAAGGCTTCAGTCGGATGACCAAAAGTTCCAGTGGCAAGTTATTATATGATTAAGACAGGCGTCAGGAAACAATTGTCCTGTTTCCTAACGAATTTTACCTAACCTAGTATAAATAACAAAAAAGGCACAATACCGTGACTGGAACGATACACAAATAACCCGCACATAAAAGAGAGAAGCTTACGACGACGTTTCGGTCCGACTTGGACCATTGACAAAGTCACACTAACCAGAACTGAACTGAACTGAGGACTCACAGGTAAGAGCCCACTAGGGGCGAGGGGCAAGTGGGGACAGGATGAAGAAGATAGTTGTAGAGAGGAAAAAATCTTAAGAAGGAGGAAGTGTCAGGACTATACCCAACTGCTAATCAAAGAAAACATAATATTTAGCATTATCTCTCTCGTGAGCATATCAACTCGCAATGACTGGATACGGCTCAGGGACATGTTACTGCAAAAGGCAACGCAAACGCACGTCGCAAGCACTTCAGCTCGAAACGCACAAAGACACAGCTCTACGACAGTGGCACTTTTAAGTTATTTGAATATTTAAGCTAAATAAGTCAGGTAGTTTATTTGTATTGTGGTGGAGGTGCCGGATCATACAACGTTTGAAAAAGATTTACATCATTGTAAGGACGTCTGAGAGTATCAGCTAAGTATGTAGTCCAGTGGTCATGATATGCTTCAAGTCTGTCAAGTTGTTTGTCACTGAGTGTCTTCCAGTATACGTTCAAAGCTGGTGTGTTTGTCGTGAGGTGGAGAGATTCACTGGTGGCAAATTCGTCCCACCTCACTCCCAACACCCAACGTAATGCTCGATTCTGGATGCGTTGGAATTTTAGTGCGTTTGTCTTGGCGGTTAATGTCAGAGCGAGTGGAGAGTAAGAGAGTAGAGGACGAATGAGTGCTTTGTAGAGATGTAGTTTTGTCTTGGGACTGGCTCCTCTCAGCTTATATAACCTTGAGAGTGCAATTCCCGCCTGTGTGGTCTTAGCAGTAATGTGAGATTTTAGGTTCAGTGTGTTGTCGAGGGTAACACCAAGGACAACTGTCGAGAAGGAGCGTGGGATGGGGGTACGGGAGGTGCTTGTTTTGAGTTCGACAGGAGTCGGAACATCACGCATTCTATGGAAGTAAGTGATCTTTGACTTATTTGGGTTGGTTTTGATGCGCCATAATAATTCCCAGGCGGTAATCCTGTCGACCTCTCTTTGTGTTCTGCGTGCTAGGAAACGAATGTTTTCATGTGTTGTGAGTCGAGTGATGTCGTCTGCGTAAGAAAGGGTAAGTGTGTTTGGGTAAAGAGGTTCAGATAAATCATTCGTGTAGAGTATATATAGGGTGGGAGACAGGACAGAGCCTTGGGGTACACCCGCTTTTAATGTGAAATAGTCTGAATAATGATCTCTGAACCGTATACGCATCGTTCGGCCATCTAAAAAGTTACATAATAATTTCATTATATTTACAGTTAATTCAAAGGACGTGCAAAGTTTGTATTTTAATCCTTCATGCCAAACAGTGTCAAAAGCTTTCTCAACATCTTTGGCGACAAGGGTGGAGGTACAGTTCTGGGCTTTATTGATACGTACATAGTTCAGGATTATATTCAAAACGTCTTGGGTAGAACGTTGTTGTCGGAAACCGAATTGTCTTTCAGTAAGGAAGTTATTTGTCTCTAGGTGAGTCTTGAGTCGCATATTTACAAGTCGTTCAAAGGTCTTACCCAAAATTTCAAGGAGGCTAATAGGTCTATAGTTCTTGGGGTCAGTCAAGTCTTTTCCAGGTTTTGGTATGAGACATGCAGTTGCAGATTTAAAGAATGGAGGGAAATAGCCAGATGCAAGGGAGGCATTAAAGAGGTCAGTGATAGCGGAAGCAACAGAAAGTGGAAGGTGACGAAGGACTGAATGTGATAGACCAGAAGCACCTGGAGCTTTTTTTGGAAGGTGTGTTAGTAAAGAGTGAACATCATCTACAGTAAAAGGAGAGTTTAGAGGATGCGTGGAAGATAGGGTATTTAGGCTTATGATTGGATCAGGATTGGTTAAATCTTCATGGTTGGATACCCATCTCTCTATGTCTAATGTATGTGCTATGACAGCTTGGTCTGGTGGATGTGGGTGGAAGATGTTTTCCCATATGTCTTTGAAAATATGTACCGCTTCAGCAGGGTCAGAGATCTGTCTGTTGTTGTGATTTATGTGTCTAAGGGTTGTGGATCGAGGGGTGCCTGTAAGTCTCCGAATGGATGACCAGAATGCTTTGGGATCTCTTGTACACTGGACATCTGTTGTGTTTATAACTGATTGCCAATGTCGGGCATGGTCATCATCTAGGCTATGGATGATATGTGTACGTAAAATAGTGAGGTCCCATCGGATATTTAGTCTGTTTTGGTTTGCTAGGAAACGGTGTCTGTAACATGTGAGTAGTCTTTTTGTTCTTTCTGATGGGCGGAAAGAGTAACGTACTTTGTGGTGTGTCATTGGAACAACCTCTGTAGCGGCTTGGGTAATTGATTGTTGAATGCGTTGAATTTGTGTGTCTATGTCTGATATTGGTCTATTGTCATAGTTGTGTGTGAGATCAAGAGTGTTTCGGCTTTGTTTGAACAGATCCAATCCGCCTGAGAAGAAGCTGGAGAGGGGCGAACTGGAATGAGTATAGGATTTGAGGAAATATGGAAAATGATAGGAATGTGGTCAGATCCAGAGAGCGGTCCTGGTGTTGTGTAGTGATGTAAGCGATTACTAGCTCTGTTTGTAAAAATTTTATCAGGGGTGCCTTGGCCATTGTATGTAAAGACTGTTGGGAAGTAAGGTCCAAGGTGTATGAGATGTTTCTGTGTTACAAGTGTATGAAGTTGCCTACCATGCAAACTTGTGGAGTTGTCATGGAAGTCAGTGTGTTTGGCATTGAGGTCGGCAAGTAGGTATACAGGGAGATGTGTGTGATTAAAAAGAATGGTTAAATCATGAATGTTAATGTTTTGGTTGGGTCTGGTATATGTCGTGTACAGGATGATGGGTCCGTGTATCGTGTAAATTTTCACAGCCATGCTGTGAGAATATGTAAATGGAAGAGATAAGAACTCATGTTTAATGGTGCCTTTAACAAGAATAGCTACGCCATTCCAGTTTTCAGCAGGGGATTGACGGGCTGTATATCCACGTTGATCATCACGCACACACGTGCTGATGAAATTAAGACACATGTGCAACATCTGGGTATCTTTATTGTAGACGTTTCGCCATCCAGTGGCTTTATCAATACAAATTCTAGGACATAGCTTGAAGACAGTAGGACTATATACAGAAGATGAGGTAATCAGTCCCTCAACCTAGGAGTAGGTGCGAAGAGCACCATAGTCGTGGAGATTCTGAAGCAGAAGCAAGGAGCCTGGCGCTTATATAGTAACGTCAGGTGTAGCAGACGAGGGCATAGTCACTGGTAGGCGGGATTCCCCAGTGGAAGTAGGTCCTTCCCAAAGAGATGGGTTAGTTGTCGTAGTCGTGAAGGTTATGTACATGTCCTCAGAATCAAGATTCCATGATGTTGCAGTGTCTGACAAGTTGTGCAAGAATGGTATATAATACCGACAAGATGAAATTAAGACACATGTGCAACATCTGGGTATCTTTATTGTAGACGTTTCGCCATCCAGTGGCTTTATCAATACAAATTCTAGGACATAGCTTGAAGACAGTAGAACTATGTACAACACGTCTGGTTGTCTAACCAGAAGTGGAGCAGGACGGCTATATATAGGCAGGAAGAGGTGGTGGTAGTAGTAGTAGTAGTAGTACAAGAATGGTATATAATACCGACAAGATGAAATTAAGACACATGCGCAACACCCGGGCATCCCTATCGTAGACGTTTCGCCATCCAGCCAGCCACTGGATGGCGAAACGTCCACAACAAAGACAACCAGACGCCGCACATGTCTTAATTTCATCAGTAGTTGTAGTAGTAGTAGTAGTAGAATAGGTAGTAGTAGTGGTAGTGGTAGAAGTGGGGAATAAGGAGGACGAGCCAGTCAAATACAAAGGAAGGGGAGCTAGGTGCCCACTGAGGGAGAGCAAGCGCACAGAGGTGCGTGAAAGGGGAAGTGGTGAAATAAATGAAGAAGGAACAGAAACACGAGACAGAAGAGAGAAAGACAACCCAGAGGAGAAAAGGAAAGAGGAAAGGGGAAGAGGGAGAAGAAGAAAAAGAAAAAGAAAAAATGAGGAGTCAGGTTAAGTCACGGGTGTATCTAACCTAGTACACAAGATACATACACCAGCAGGTGTTTCTTAGTGTATATATATATATATATATATATATATATATATATATATATATATATATATATATATATATATATATATATATATATATATATATATATATATATATATATATATATATATATATATATATATATATATATATATATATATAATATATATATATAATATATATATATATATATATATATATATATATATATATATATATATATATATATATATATATATATAATGTGTGTGTTAAGAATTTTATTCTACTTTTGGGAATAAAATATTCTTGACTGGTGGTGAACAGGTGACCTGCGTGTAGTCGAGAGGCTTTAACCCCATCTACTAACCAACATCAGCATTCCTCTCTCTCTACGGAGTTTAGTGTATGATCATTGGCTTGCAATCTCTTGTTGCAAAAGCATATTCAGCTTATTATTTGCAGTTATGATAGTAACTGTGTTCCTTGATCGTTTGACCTGACTTGGTTACTCCTGAGTCGTTTACACGTTTTCTTCTCTGTTCAGTGGTTTGATTGCTTTGTCTATCATATTCCTTGTTTTATTCTGTATTCTGTATTATTCTGTATTCTGAAGACCAGGGCAATTTTTATCTCGTTGTGCTCTAATTATCGTTTGTTTATGAAATATTAATTTTATCTGTTCAGTTTTTTATTACATAAGTTATTCAGTGTTAAATGGGTTGTACATTAAAGGCAGATAATTTTTCGGATAAATGGGGATACAGTTAGCCAAGAAAGTAAGCAAACCTAACCTATAATTTAACTCCTAATTTACATTGGGTTACGTTATCTTGGGTTAAGTTGGGTTTCTGTTTCGAGTTACTAAAAAAAAAAACGTAGATTTCCTATAGGCCTAAAATAAAATTATTTCATTGTACAAGCCACTTAATGTTAGAAAATTTGCATAATAAATTACTGTCAGGTAGAAGCTAAACTTAGTATTGACTGTTTATTTATTTTTTTGACGTACAGATGGTGACCCAGTAAAGGTGGCACTGTACCACCCGGAGGAGAGGGCACTGGACCTGGGTTGTCCCGGGTGCCGGGTACTGGTGTGGCCCGGTGGACAGGTGCCGGCATCTCGTGTCTTCAAACTACGGGTAGACACCATCGCTCCGGCTGCCTTCGTTATCATGTCTTCTCTCGCTAGCCTGGGCATTCTTCTGGCGCTGGCATTCCTCATCTTCAACCTCACCTACCGTAGACTCAAGTATGTATGTAATGATCTATTTCATTTTTAAAAGGGTGGAGGGGTAAGCCAGCGGGAAGCCCGTGGCCTGGTAGGCAAAGCTCTCGCTTCACACGCTGAGGGCCCGTGGCTCGATTCCCGGCAAGGGTGGAAACATTGGGCGTGTTGCCTTACACCTGCTGTTCCTATTCGCCCATCAGTAAAATGGGTACCTGGGTGTTAGTCGACTGATGTGGATAGCATCCTGGGACAAAATTGATATAATTTGCGGGAAATGCTCTGCATAACAAGCCTGTATACCTTGTACATGTACTTGTAGAAATAAAGATATTATTATATTATTATTATAAGGCCTCGGTCAGATGACCAAAAGCTCCAGTTGTGGGTCGTCATATGACTAAGACCCGCGTCAGGAAACACGTGTGTTATTTCCTGACAAATCTTACATAACCTAACCTCATGTAAGTACCTGGACCATAAAATTAAACACTTTTGCATATATTCTGATGAGTATGTATCTGGATGTGCGTATACACTGATAAAAACAATATATGTACACATGGAGTGTTATATATATCAGTGTACACGAATAACCAACACATAGGAGAAAGAAACTTATGACCAGGTTTTGGCCCGACTTGAACCATTAACTAGTCATTAAATGTCGTCATGAGTTTCTCCTGTTTGCTGAGGTTATTTGTGTATTGTTCCAGTCACGGTATTGTGCCTTTTTGTTCTTTATCTCATACACGAATACGTCTATATATGGGATGAAAGTATTGTTGACTGGTGGTGAACAGGTGACACTCAGACTTGACGAGTGTTGTCTTACCCTTCTCTCTTCCAAGACTGTAAGATATATTCTTTAAATTTCTTCTCATAGTCCACTACATATTGCGCGTGTGTGTGTGTGTGTGGGGTTGTGTACGGATGTTCGTGTCATAGCAATACACTAAGCATGTACGTGTGTGTGTGTACTCGGCAGATACATCAAACTGTCCAGTCCTCGCCTCAACAACACAACAGTGGTTGGGTGTGTGTTGGTGTACACTGCTGTCATTTTACTGGGACTGGACCACGCTACCCTCCCAGCACCACACTGTTTCCCTGTCGTCTGTACCGTAAGTCTCTCCCTTTTTTTTTTTTTTTTATGTCCGATTCTCCCGTCTTCTCTGTCTTGGTGAGCCTTCGTATATTTCTCAGCCCTAGCATGACTCGTTTCTCCTCTACTCTAATGAATTTCTAGTCTCTCCTCTGCCCTAACATTGACCTGACTGGATTATCGTAGGTTTAATTTACTTGTATTCCCCAGATATATATGTGCCTTCTAAACCATTCCAAAAAAAATTATATATACCCAAAGTCTAAATATTTTTGCCAATCCTTTGGTACCTTCCCTTCTATCGTATACACATTATCCAAATATGCCAACCATATCAACAGATTATTCACACATGCTTTTCCTCGTATATTTGTGTATATATATATATATATATATATATATATATATATATATATATATATATATATATATATAGAGAGAGAGAGAGAGAGAGAGAGAGAGGTACCACCTCTAGAACTGCCCTGGGGACCCTCATCCTCAGAGAATAGAATAAACTTGCTTCAGGGAAAACTCGAGGTTCTCCCTGAAGCTGTTTGAGAATTTTCTCCTACCACCCCCTATATTTAATATATATTTTATTTAAATACAAAATACATTGACAAAACATTCACAAAAATACAATAGAAAGTAAAACAATCTAGATAACAACTCAGAGCTACATCTCGAATACTTCGTCCAGCTCCCCGACGGTGGGCCGCGTGCCCAGAATGCTGCAGGCATTTCCTCTCTGGATCGCGACACTCTCTGAAAGAGGAAGCTGCTCGCCCTGTGGTCCTTGGTTTCTATGATGAGCTTTTCACCCAGCTCTTTGAGGAACTTTAGTGCACACTTGCCCCATGCCCCAAGGGTCTCCGACCCTATTGGGATGAACTTATAGCAAGGGGGAAGGTCTTCATATTTGCGGATCTTCTGGGTCTCCCTGTGGCTGGCAGCTCCACCCCCTTCAGCTATGGAGTATGGCAAGTAGGTGTCTGCCAATGTGGCGGCACAGGTGTAGTCTCAGGCAATCTGCTTTCCATCTTTCCAGGGTAGCATAGTGGCTCCATCAGGACGCTTTTGACTTCTGTCAGACCTCCGCACTTGGGGTTCACGTTGAGATGGGCAACAGACTGTGGCGAGGCTTCTCTTTATGATGTCATTACCTCCTCATGTCAGGCATACTTCCCTTCTGCTGTGTGACACACGAGACCATGAAGTCCGAATTGATCAGCTGTCGCCCTGCCGCAAATACACCTATGTTCGATGAGGATGGGGGCGGCTAGGCAAAGAGCAACATCAGTCCGAATGGCCTGTGGGTCGAGTCGAGTGCCCAGGGAGGAACTGGGAACAGCTAGAAGGAAATCTCCTGAGTGTGGTGCCTTCACCGCCAGGAGACGAGCTTTGTCTTTTCCTGAAGGGTTGATGAGCATTGTGTTGGCGATTTTTTTCATGATCGGTTTGTCCCAGTGGGACTGTTTGTGCTCTTTGGAAGGAGCTGGTCTACTGGAGGAGTCTGCAAGGGTGTCCCACCGCATCGCTGCTTCAGTAAACCTGGGGTCTTGAGCTTCTACCACGTCTCTCAAGCATTCGGGGACAATCTTCTTGACTAGTGCACTGGAAGCCAAACACGAAGACAGAAAAGCAGGTAAAGCAACATGCATTGCTTTGCGCACTCCTATACCTCCCAGTCGCACTGGGAGGGTTGCCTGATCCCATTGCTGATCGTCTAGTGACAGATTCAGGGCCTTCTTAAAGGTTGATCTCAGGTATGCATCATATTCGTCGAGTGTTGGGTTATCAAAAGAGGGTGCACACCTCAGGAAGAGAATCTTGGCATAGTGAGACACCTTGTGAGGAGATACAGAGCATCATGGGCATCAAGATCGCTTATTCTCTCTATTCTCATCAGGTCATTCAATTTTTCCTTGAGGACAGTGCCGATGGCCTGGTGACCCAGCGGTGCTCCCAAGAGGGTACTGTTGGACGCAGTGGTAGTAGACTTTTTCTGGAGGATTCTTCGCACGGCCTTGATTATTTCCTGGTTCGCTGTGATGATTTCACACTTGGAGTGATTGAGGATGAGTCCCAAGTCTTCTCTCTGTGTTTTCACCAGTTGTAGGTCCTCTAACAGGGACTCTTCAGTACCTGTCAGAGTGCCATCATCCAGGTACCAGATATTCAGCTCGCTGCATAGGCTGGAAGTTAGTTCTCTTACTGCCAAGCAGAAGAGAAGTGGAGCGAGTGGGTCACCTTGCTGAACACCCTCTGATGAGAGAATTTCATGCTCTCCAAACAAAAGAATTGAAGATTTGCTGTAGCCGGCTGAAATGAAGGGAAAAGGGCTAGGGAACCGATCCCGAACGGCCGGCAAGACATCTCTCTTCACCATATTAAAGGCATTTCTAATATCAAGGAACAACAAAAGTAATGCATCAAAGGAAGGCATATAAAGGGTCTAGACCACACCTCACCATCACATCCCACAACAAAGCAACACCTGATGCGCGACGACACGCGACTCATAAGAAAGAGAACACTGCAGTAGGCCTGCTGGCCCAACTAGACAGGTCCTTCATGGCAACCCTCAAACAAAATATTCTACCCAAGTAGATTATTATTTGTCCAATGTATTATTAAATTCTTCCCAAATTCTTTTAATTATAAATGGATCTAATTTATATAACCCAGAGGAAATATTCATAATATTTTCAAAACTGCTTTTTATGAAACAAAATTCAATTATATTCTTGTCGACCATGGACTTGATACAGTTTTCTCAACTTTTTGAAGATCAATTGGTTAAAATCTCTCACATGAATAAATAGAGCATTGGAATCTTGGCCAGTTCTAATGCTATATTTATGTTGTTTTAATCTTAGTTCGAGACTTTTACCAGTGTGACCGTAATAAGCTTTATCGCAAATTTTACAAGGAATCTTATAGACACATCCGTCAGCATTTTGGGGGGAATTCTTTATCAAAAGTTTTTTTTTACTGTATCAAGATTTTTAAATACAACTTTGATATTAAAAGTCTTAAGAAGAGAAGGCATATCAACCAGTTTTGATGGTAAGGGAGAACCAACATATTTTTAGTTGAATGAGGCTGGTTGTCCCTTTTTGGATTGTAAAAAGTATTTCTAGCAATTTTAAAAGATTTATCAATTACGTTTCTTGGGTATTTCAGATCATTAGCTATTTCCTAAATTTTCGATATTTCTTCATCTATGAACTCTGGACTACAAATTCGTAAAGCTCTCAAAAACATTGACGAGAAAACAGACAGTGTAACTCTATCTTGATGTGAATAATAATAGTGTACATAGGAACAGTTATTTGTAGGTTTTCCGTACATTTTAAATTTCAATTCATTATTACCCTTAATAATGAATTCAAATTTGGAATTTCAATTGGAATTTCACTATTCTTTCACAGTGGTTGTTTTGCATATTCTGAAATCGCCTGTTTACTGTGATCTTATGAACTTTTGCCTTTAAATTTATTATTACTATGTTATTATTCATTTATTTTGGAACGGTTTTCTGTTATTCTATGAAAGTTCACCAGGTGAGAGAGATGTTGTGTTGCAGGCGCGAGCGTACCTGCTCTCAGCTGGGTTCTCCTTGGCCTTTGGTTCCATGTTCACCAAGACTTACCGTGTTCACCAGATCTTCACCAGGTCCAACAGTGCTGGGGTCGTCAGGAATAAGGTTGGTTGTCTTCACTTTTTTTCTTGTTGTTCACTAGCTGGTTGTTATTGTTTATTATTTGGGGTTTTTGTTCAGCTGATACATGCTGTGTTCACCAGCTGATTGTTATGTTCTCCAGCTGGTTTGTTGTGCTCACTAGTTGATTGTTGCAGAGGTCTGGTCTGACCCTGCCTCTCAACTTGCCAGATTCAATCCATCATAACCTCGTGACCCCTATCTTTCTTGCTTTTAAAGTTATTTGGAGCCTGCCCAGTGTTAATGGTCTCCTTGTTTACCATCCTGCTAAACAAATATAAAAGTTCTCTCGCTGGAGGCAGAACAAATTGTTCGCGTCTAGAATACGACGTGGCGTCAAATTACCTTCGATTAATGGTTTTCAAGATTACCTGAAAGGAATTTAACGACACCAAGACTAGTGTTCCTCTCCCTCCCACTGCTTCTCTCTCTTCAACTTTTATTCACCTTTCTTCACCGGTTGCTTTATTTCCCAAACTTTTCACCTACACCGTACGCTTCTTCAGTTGAATATATAGGCGACTAAAATTGAAGACAAGAGAAGTATTGGAGGGGATAAGACATTATCAAACCATCAGTCTTATCTTGAGTTCTCATTCTCGTCTCAGTGGATCTTTGAACGTCTACGTGAGGTTCATCTCGCTTTATAAATGTATTTTATTAAATAAGCTCATCCACTTGGGATACTAATACCAACAGGTATCTCTGACGAGCGAAGTGGTGTCCCCTGGCTCGTTAGTGAGGACTACAATGGCCTTGTTACCTCAGGATAGTGACTCCGCACCTTAATATCCTACCTTATCCCTTATGTCATCTTCGCCTGATTGCTAAAATCTTCCCCCAAAAGATGTATGATCCCTATGGGTTTAGCGCTGCCCTTGAACGTCATAATAATAATAATCTTTCAAAGGGGGTTCCTTTATGCAAGTGAAGGAATCTTTGCTCTAAGGATTTGTAGCTACCCTTCTCCTTTCCTTGGGTTAAACCTGATAATGTCTCATTCCCCATGCTAAAACAGAGGCTTCTTTCACATTTCAATTCGTTGCTTGCATCTGTTGCAGCTGTTGAAAGACAAGCAGCTGATCACGGTAATCATGGTATTGCTGGCGGTGGACGTGGTAATTGTCAGTGCGTGGGTTAGCGTTGATCCTCTTACCAGACACCTGCATAACCTCACCCTGGAGATGTCCACGGAAGATCGTGGCGTTGTCTACCAACCCCAGGTCAGTCGCTAAAGTCACGTCAAGTTAGGCAGGTCAGTCACCTCAGGTAAGATAGTTACGTCATTTTTTCGATCCTTTGAGGAGGGCGTAGGAAAGTGAGTATGTTGTTCATTGGTTCTCAAACATGGGTTCAACTGGGTTCTATACATACCACTTGTTTGTAAGTCGAAGCACCAATAATACCACTTGTTTGCAGGTTGACGAAACAGGAATTCGTTTGTTAGTTGAGACAAACGGGAACTTTACTCGTTACACAAATAACCCGCACTTACGAGACAAACTTATGCCGACGTTTCGGTCTTACTTTGACCATTATCAAGTCACACAGGAAGTCTACTCGTTTACAAGATAGTATTTAAACTGGCTGGTAGACTCTAGTACTCAAAACGGTGAATTATTCATATTCTTACCTTTCCAAAGGTGTCGACCAGTGACGTCAGTGTCGGCTCTCCCCCCCTCCCCACACACACGTGACCTGGCTTTAGTGATTATATGATGTTTGTATGAAGCGCTAAACCAGTGTTGGTCAGAGCAAGGGGGGTGGCACGGAGGCTCGATCCTACGTGCCACCTATCATGCTTATCTCTGCCTTGGCACTGTCTCTTTTAATTACCTGACATTAATCTTTGATCTGCTGCCTGTTTGGGGAGGAGTATATTGAGAAATGTATTGGATGATCGTGCTGTCTCGTTACTGTATAAAATTAACATGTATTATATGCACTTGTCGTGTTTGTGTGTGTTTGAGTGTGGCACTATGCAAAGTTTACTGCTGTTGAGCGTCACGCGTGTCTACTCGAGTGTCTGGAGGAGAGTGAAGGAGAGAGAGTGGAACTCATCCTTTTTATGTCTCTCTGAGTATACCACAAGATTCACACGTCCTAACTGGCTTTGATGGGCGCCGCCAGCACCACCCATGTGTTGACCACATACTGGTGACCTACCTGAGGTAACACTTAGATCAATATGGTATATATTGTGTATGTTTCGGGTCAGGTGGTGCATGGGCTGGAGAGCTGAGCTCAGTAGTGGCTATATTCTACTTCAGTAAAATTTGTTGGGCAAGTATTTGCGAGGTCATAAAACTGGCTGTCTTCTGAGAGATGGTGTTGGTAGGAGCGAGATGATTCTAACCACCACCTGCGACATAGGGAGGGTCCTTGATGACATTTAGAAAGTTCATGATATTGTTTTGGGCGTTACGTGTAAGGTACAGACGTCCTTTTAAGAATAAGTATCACGTTCCATTATATGACTTCATAATACAGATGTCGTGCCGAATAGGCAGAACTTGCGATTTTGGCTTAAATAGCAACGCTCATCTTGCAATATAGGACAAGTGAAAATTTGTGTATGCAATAATTTCACAGAAATCGTTCTGAACCTAAGGAAAAAAATATATTTCATTGTGTTTGTTTAGTATTAAATTACTGTAAACGTATTTAAAATATATTTAGTTGGGTTAGGCTAAAATAAATTGCACTTGTTATAATAAGGTTAGGTAAGTTTTCTAAGATTCTTTTGGTGCAAAATTAAAAATTTTTACATTAACATTAATGAAAAAAATATATCTTTAAACGTTCAAGAGAAAATTTTAGAAAGGACTTAATTTTAAATGAATTCTTGCTAATTGACCAGTTTTACATATTCGGCACGACATAGACATATGCAACTATATAATATAGGTACATACAGTAAATAAATATGGGTATATATGGCTACATAATAAAATGTAAGTATATGGTTATATGGTTTGATAATATAGGTAAGTAACGAGAGTATATATTATTCATAATATTTTTGAACTACTATTGATGTTCCTCGAATATAACATCACTGCTATGTTACATTCTTGATTTCTATTCCTCAGCTATTTTAATACCTTTTTGTTTTGGTTATTATAAGAGATTATTTTTCTGGTAACATTGCCTTGAAACGAAGATTACAATTGAGTTTGTTTAAATTGAAGAATATCCCAAGTTTGGTCACCACCTCAACCACAATCACCATCCCCTCACTACCCTCACCACCACCTTAACTACCACCACACTTGCATCGATCAACACACGTCTAACCACAGGTGGAGGTGTGCAGAAGTGAACACACAAGCGGCTGGCTTGGTGCTCTCTATGTCTACAAGGGTCTACTAGTGGCTGTCGGTGTCTACATGGCTTGGGAGACCAGGTAACTCTCTCTCTCTAATAATCTTTGTATAATTAAGTTTCCATAATTATACGCAGTTTGATTCTATTAAACAGGTTCATTTACATACAGTTATTAATGTCGTAATTAAGCGTGAAGTAATTAATATGGTTTGTGAATTTTTTTTCCTCTAATAAAATGTAACGTAGGAATATTACTTACATAATAGCGACATACGAGGGCGGTACAGCATTCACTACTAAAGACACTTATTCTGCATAAGATTCAGTGTGGTACAGTTTCGCCGTCTGTAAAGCTTTATTACGCCGTTAGCTTGAGCTCTTACTTTACAAAGCTCTTTATTGACTTGACAGTTATCTTTACATAAATGGTATACAGTGCAAACAAGATGAATGAGAGAGATGTGCAACATCTCTCTCATTCATCTTTTCTGGCAAGACGCTTCGCTACGTGTCAGGATTTTTGTTATTATTGCTAATAAAGAAGCGACTATTTTATTGGAGACAGTGGAAGAAGTGGAGAGGAATTTTATGGTATTTAGTCCATTAGCCTTCATAGAAAGTGTTCAGTCACTTAGCCTTTACAAAAAGTGTTCAGTCAGCGTAGATCAAGGCCAAGGGACTGAACATCACAGCCACAGCACCACAACGGTCACTACACCATCTGGGGTCGTACCACAACGGTCACTACACCATCTGGGGTCGTATACACCTGCTGGCTACAACTCTGGCTACCGCTGATAACAGCTGGATGAGATGTCTGGCAGGATCGTGGAGGTGGATTGCGTGTCACAAGGACTGGGTCCAGTGCAAGGAGGTTAATGAGTTGCAATGCTATCTCATACTCTAAAGTACACGGACATGCAACAGAGATGGAAATGTAGATGGAGTTAGAGATGGAAATAAGAGGTAAATACGGTAATGGAGATTAAAATGAGATATTAAAAGTATCGCAGTACTTAGAAGGGAACATTGACAGATTGATAAAGAAAATGCAATTAGCACTCACTGTGGAACTGTGAACTGGTCCAGTAGCCTTTATATTCTTCCCATTGTGTCCAGCTGTGGACACAAAGCGAAGCATAATGACCTTTCCGGCGACGTGGGAAGCGTCGGACCAATCACTGGTCACCAAAAGGACCTCGTACGGCCAATCAGCTCCATCTATTTGTACGTGTCTAAACTAAAGGAACCTGGGTGTGGTTGGCTGCTGAGGGAGTTGGTAGTGTTTAGTCGCTGGAGATGGTTGGTCGTCGGAATAGTTGGCTGTGCTTGGTCGCCTAAGCTGGTTGGTCGCTGGGTAGTTATATTTCGTCATTGGAGTTAGCTATAATATATTTGAAACCTGTTTATTATAACCTCATATATTAGGATTTCACCAATCTATCGTAAATAGCATCATCCATTTGTGTGTGTGTGTGTGTGTGTGTGTGCGCGTGCCCGCGCGTGCCCGCGCGTGCGTGCCTGCTTAAAAACGTGCGTGTGTGTCTAGGTTGGTGATGTGCTTGTACATGTGTGTGCGTGCTCAACACTGTGGTTGTGGGGCTGTATAAGTGCTTGCCTCTGATTGTGAGCGCTTGTGTCCTTGTCATCACCAGCGGTAGTGGTGGTGCTGGTGGCGGTGGAGCTGGTTATTACACTGGTTGTGTCCACCACCACTCTCTACCACAACTATTGCTACCACCAGTACCTCTTCTTCTCCCCATCTTTCTCATCTTTCCTGTCATCTTCCTTCTCATCTTTCCTCGTCAGGACAAAAGTCACATTAGGGACATTATAGTTCAGTCATCTTGTCTCTCAATATTTGTATCACTTTGCTCACCTTCCAAACATTTACATTTCACCCGTCATTAATATTTAGTAAATATCTGCTCGAGTACTTGAACATTCTTTTAGCTCTGTCTCTCTTATTCTCTTCAGTTAGTTAATAATAATACAGTCAAAACTAAGCGCTAAACCCACCAGGGTCATACAGCTTCAGTTAGTTAATTATTGAATCCAACAGTATTTTCTTCAGTATCTGAGGGACCCCGAGTGGATCTTAGTTCATCCAGATTATTTCCCATGACAGTCTATCAACGTATTGTTCTATATTATAGTTAGGGGAAATGTTAAACACGTAGGGGGTCACAGCGCCTCGGAAAATGGGAGGCAGTCGGGTTCTATCTAAGAAAGCTAAGAATAGATTCACTTCCCTAGATCAAAAGCCACTCAAGAAATCTCACTTTTGGTGCTATTTGTCTATTAGTCTCGCTGCAGTGTTTCTGGTGTAGTTACGTGTGGCTCTTCTATTTTAAGTGTTATAATTGCCGTAGATAGTCTGGGACCTTCTATAACAAATGATTCAGTTATGAGCCTGATTAGTCATCATATTCTGGAATTTACATTTTTTTAATATATCGGTTCAAATCGAAATATTTGACCATATCCCTGATAAGAAAGGGATGGAAGAAGGATGGAGAAGGATATAAAGGGATTGAGTAGGTCTGGGGAGGAGAGGACGTTGAAGGAGGAAGGCGATTAAAAGATAAATGGCACATCCACTTTTGATTTTTTACGTGATGTTGAATGTGTGGTTTGATCAACCCTCCATCCTCCTCCTCCCCCACTTCATCCTTTGCTCATCCACCTCCCTATGACTCCACATCTGCAGTATTCCCTAGACAAAACTATACATAGTCATATTGCTGAAGTGTATCTCCTCCATAGCAGTGGTCTGGGATTATCAGTTTACTGCTTCATAGACTTTCTGGGATTTCTTTTTGTATATACAACCTTTGTGAATGGCCCTGTCTACCTTGAGTTTGTTGATTTGTTAATCTGGTTTAAAACCTATCGACTGTACGAGGCACATTGAGGTTGTGCGTAATATATTCATCACCTGTCAAGAATACTTTAAGAGGATTAAAGCAAACTCTCAGTGAATTAAACCTCGCTATGGCTGCTAGTTGTAGTGGGGTTTATGGTATGTTGGGACATGTACGCACAGGTTTCTACCGATGTGAGGGGAAAGGGTGTGAAAGTGCTTTGGGGAGGATATGGGTGTTTTGAAGTTCTCCTGTAGGATACTTGTAGAGAAGTATACGACTTAAGGTAGTGAAGATATTTACTCTGGATAAATAATGGTTAGGTGGTTTGTAGTTGCCCATTGTTTTGTTTTTTTGGGAGGGTCCTTGTTTTAGCAAAATATGATACTTTAGCAGTGTGTTTCTACTTTATTCTATATGAACAAAAGCTGTTTCCCTATTATAATCCATCACACAGAATAGGTTGCATACAGTGCTGAAATATGTCAGCCTCATCTGGGAGACTTCAGTGGGGCAATGAGGATATCGTCAAGTATTCCATTAAAGGTTCATCAGTTACAACAGCTTCAAAGGTTTCCTTCCAGCAGCGCTGAGTTATTATTACTGAGGGTGGAGAGTGGTGGGGTGAATTAAGGTGGGCTACTTTGTAGTTGATCATCACTGGTACAAGGAGGAGGAGGTGGCTGTCACAGATAATATATACGAGCAATTTTGGAGATTGTTGACGGGAGAGCGAGTGGTTAGTGAGAGGGGAATATGTTTGGAGGAGGGGTTGGTTAATGCATATTCTGTTTGCATAGTGTGTTGTTAGGATGAGGCTTTGAGTTGTGTTTTGTTCGTCAGGATCTGTGGAGCTATGGTATTATATATTTTTTTTTGGGGGGGGGAATGAACATTTTATTGTTCTTTGGCAATCTCCTAAGCTTTCTTAAATTTTTGAAAGTCTTCCTAGAATATATTATCAGCTGAATCGCTAAATGCGAGAGGTTTCTTCCCTTGGGGAACATTTGCCAAAAACTAATATAATTTTTTGTTATTTCTTAATATTAAGGTCTATATTTTTCTAGTTAGTGAAAAACTAGATGTAACAACTTCCCCTGAGACTTCCTCTACTTACCAATCCTCCTTAAGTTTTTCTTGCACTGCTACGCTCATATCCAGCTGGATAGACTTTTTTGGTGTCTATTTTTCTCCCATTGTATTCAGTGTCTTGGTTCCTCTGCCCCATTACAACAATTGCTCTGTTCCGGTTTGTATTTTCCGTAGATCTGGGATTCCTTTGTCCCTGTGGCTTAAAGCACCACTTTCTGGATTACCTATGTCATTCTATTGTTCCATAGCAACGTCAGTTTTTCAAGGTGAATCCACAACTCTCGTATATTTCTCCCACAGCTGCCAGTTTTCTCTGTGTCCTTCAAATTCACAAAACTCGCTTCCAATTCTTCTCCCATTTCCTCGTCTCATAGTCTTCTCTCTCCTAGCTTTATTTACCCTACCCGATATCTCAGCTTTCAGTCGTTGCTCAAGCACAATTATTTCCATATGTCAGAGTTCCCTTCTAATATTTGTATCATCCCTTACCCTCTCCTGACGAATGTGTGTGTGTGTGTGTGTAACAGAGAGAGAAAGACAGTGGTCAATACTGTGGTCAATGCCCCGTGTGAAGAGCTCCACCTGTTGTGTTGTTGGTCCAACCTTTACCATCATTTTTTTTTTGTAAAGATTGTGTAAAGATTGCGGAAAGGGAAGCACAGAGATGAGATTTTAGTTGAGTTACGAAAAAAGATTGATGGTGTTCCCTCTCCCCGTTTCTCTCTTCTCTTTCTCTCCCTCGCTCTCGCTCTCTCTCTCTCTCTCTCTCTCTCTCTCTCTCTCTCTCTCTCTCTCTCTCTCTCTCTCTCTCTCTCTCTCTCCTGCAGCTGGGGAGACACATTCTATTGCTGATGCGTTGTGATTTGTTTGTTCATATTAATTAGCTATCTTTGAGGGAGACCTTAAGAGATTATGTGATTTTTTTCCTTCCTACTTTTCGATTTTACTTTGCTCATGACTCGAGAACACTTCATCCAATCGACTTGAAATTTTCATTACTTGTGTACGGTAACGAAGGCGAAGTTCTAGGACCAGTTGGCATGTTCACGTCCCCTGTGACCAAAGTTATTGATCCCATTCTAAACATCTTGGAATGGCTCTAAATCCTCAGTGGCGGAGCTTCTAGCGTTCACAAATTTCCCCAAAATTATGACGATGGCGAAGAGTGAAATTCAGATGTGTAGCTGCTGCAGATTTGGCGATTTTTGTGTGTTAAATACTGTGATATTTTTATTCCCGTTTAATCTTGCGCTAAATAAATTTCAGCTCACCTCTTTCGAATGGCTTCAAAATAACATGATGTATCTGAGAAACAGGATAGTACCCACGATAGTACCTATTAAATTTCGTTTGCGTGCAAGCAAGTTGTGAGGTAGTAAAATAGTAAAAAAATGGAATGGTTACAATCCAGCCATAACTGGAGAACAACTCATCTGATTGTCTTTAAATTTTTCACCTCTGTTGTGTTGTCTTGAACACAGGGATCACGCTGCTGATTGGCTTCAATTTTTTTTCGTATAGTAAGTTTATTCAGGTATACGCAAATGCAGTTACATAGATTATCATACATAGCAGCATAATATGTGTAGAGAACCTACACAATGGAAACAAGTCAGTGACTTGTTTCCATTGTGTCTGAACTTTGCTCAGACCTCTGCAACATAATTGTCCTCAAAGATTTGTTAAGTTATACCATGAATTAAGGAAAGATCCTGGACTTCACTTTACGAAATCAGACAAAGAAAATGGGATAGTAATTATGGACAACGTAGATTATAGGGAAAAAATAACATATTAGAAAACAAGGGAATTTACTTTCCCCTTAAGTCGTGCGAGTTGCCTCGTCTGCACTTCAGTTTGCCGGCCAACACCATCACCTTTCTTGACAGCTTCTGCATTTTGGTCTACAAGTCTGCCACTTTAACCATTTCCTCCTCCAAAAAATGCCTTGACTTCGTAAGGCCAAAAGTTCTCGTTTCTTCCACGCCAAGAGGACATTTCTGCACCAAAGAGATTTGTTTAAAGGGAGCTAGATATTTTTTTCATTTTGGAAAAAAATAATTTAGCATCTTTAAAAAAGTCATATAGCACCATGCGAATGGGAAGTAATTAGGTTTCAGCCTAGAAAGGGGAGGATAGTTAATTTTTCCCAATAAAAACCATTCAGCAGCATCTAGACACTTCTCATCAAGGGCCTTTTTTTGCAAAGATTCAGATAGGTAGGTAGCGTGTCTTCTGGTGAGCTGACGGAGTATCGAGGCTTCACCACTTCTGGTGCTGAATAACTCATGTGGAAAAGCTTAGAGAATGCTAGAATCGTTTGGAAAAACTTCATAAAATGTGAAAATATTTTCGAAAAATACTTTTTTTTTATTTCATAATAAAAAAAATTTTGTTCAGTTTCCCCTTAAAGTGCAATTTGTGTCATTTTTATAAAATAATTTATCCCCACTTTCTACATGAATTTTAATGTATTTTAATTAGGGTTTCTACACCTTCACTTTCCTCTCCTCCTGCACCTTCACTTTCCTCTCCTCCTGCACCTTCACTTTCCTCTCCTCCTGCACCTTCACCTTCCTCTCCTCCTGCACCTTCACCTTCCTCTCCTCCTGCACCTTCACCTTCCTCTCCTCCTGCACCTTCACCTTCCTCTCCTGTACAATATTTTACCTGCAGCGTGAAAGTTCACCTCATATTGCGTTTTCTTTTCCGTGACAAAGGGCGTGTTGCATTTTTTCCAATTAACGCTTTCTCCTCGGTTAACTCGATTTTTTTATTACATATACCGAGTCTGGCTTTGATATTTTTTTTGACCATCCTATGGGTCTGTTGACCATCCTATGGGTCTGTTGACCATCCTATGGATCTGTTGACATTCCTGTGGGTCTGTTGACCATCCTATGGGTCTGTTGACCATCCTGTGGGTTTGTTGACCATCCTGTGGGTCTGTTGACCATCCTATGGGTCTGTTGACATCCTATGGGTCTGTTGACCATCCTATGGGTCTGTTGACCATCCTATGTGTCTGTTGACCATCCTATGGGTCTGTTGACCATCCTATGGGTCTGTTGACCATCCTATGTGTCTGTTGACCATCCTATGGGTCTGTTGACCATCCTATGTGTCTGTTGACCATCCTATGTGTCTGTTGACCATCCTATGTGTCTGACCATCCTATGTGTCTGTTGACCATCCTATGTGTCTGTTGACCATCCTATGTGTCTGTTGACCATCCTATGTGTCTGTTGACCATCCTATGTGTCTGTTGACCATCCTATGTGTCTGTTGACCATCCTATGTGTCTGTTGGCCATCCTATGTGTCTGTTGGCCATCCTATGTGTCTGTTGACCATCCTGTGTGTCTGTTGACCATCCTGTGTGTCTGTTGACCATCCTATGTGTCTGTTGACCATCCTATGTGTCTGTTGACCATCCTATGTGTCTGTTGACCATCCTATGTGTCTGTTGACCATCCTATGTGTCTGTTGACCATCCTATGTGTCTGTTGGCCATCCTATGTGTCTGTTGACCATCCTATGTGTCTGTTGGTCATCCTATGTGTCTGTTGGCCATCCTATGTGTCTGTTGGCCATCCTATGTGTCTGTTAACCATCCTATGTGTCTGGTCATCCTATGTGTCTGTTGGCCATCCTTTGTGTCTGTTGGCCATCCTATGTGTCTGTTGGCCATCCTATGTGTCTGTTGGCCATCCTATGTGTCTGTTGGCCATCCTATGTGTGTTGACCATCCTATGTGTCTGTGTCTGTTGACCATCCTATGTGTCTGTTGGCCATCCTATGTGTCTGTTGGCCATCCTATGTGTCTGTTGGCCATCCTATGTGTCTGTTGACCATTCTGTGTGTCTTGGCCATCCTATGTGTCTGTTGGCCATCCTATGTGTCTGTTGGCCATCCTATGTGTCTGTTGACCATCCTATGTGTCTGTTGACCCTCCTATGTGTCTGTTGACCATCCTATGTGTCTGTTGACCATCCTATGTGTCTGTTGACCCTCCTATGTGTCTGTTGACCCTCCTATGTGTCTGTTGACCCTCCTATGTGTCTGTTGGCCATCCTATGTGTCTGTTGACCCTCCTATGTGTCTGTTGACCATCCTATGTGTCTGTTGACCATCCTATGTGTCTGTTGACCATCCTATGTGTCTGTTGACCATCCTATGTGTCTGTTGACCATCCTATGTGTCTGTTGACCATCCTATGTGTCTGTTGACCATCCTATGTGTCTGTTGACCATCCTATGTGTCTGTTGACCATCCTATGTGTCTGTTGACCATTCATTTACTTTGGACAGTCATACTGATGGACCTGAGGCACTTATCATTGATGGATCTGGGGCAGTCTTATTGATGCATCTGGGGCAGTCTTATTGATGCACCTGGGGCAGTCTTATTGATGCACCTGGGGCAGTCTTATTGATGCACCTGGGACAGTCTTATTGATGCACCTGGGGCAGTCTTATTGATGCACCTGGGACAGTCTTATTGATGCACCTGGGGCAGTCTTATTGATGCACCTGGGACAGTCTTATTGATACACCTGGGGCAGTCTTATTGATGCACCTGTGGCAGTCTTATTGATGCACCTGGGGCAGCCTTATTGATGCACCTGGGGCAGTCTTATTGATGCACCTGGGACAGTCTTATTGATGCACCTGGGACAGTCTTATTGATGCACCTGGGGCAGTCTTATTGATACACCTGGGGCAGTCTTATTGATGCACCTGTGGCAGTCTTATTGATGCACCTGGGGCAGTCTTATTGATGCACCTGGGACAGTCTTATTGATGCACCTTGGACAGTCTTATTGATGCACCTGGGGCAGTCTTATTGATGCACCTGGGGCAGTCTTATTGATGCACCTGGGACAGTCTTATTGATGCACCTGGGGCAGTCTTATTGATGCACCTGGGACAGTCTTATTGATGCACCTGGGACAGTCTTATTGATGCACCTGGGGCAGTCTTATTGATGCACCTGGGACAGTCTTATTGATGCACCTGGGACAGTCTTATTGATGCACCTGGGACAGTCTTATTGATGCACCTGGGACAGTCTTATTGATGCACCTGGGACAGTCTTATTGATGCACCTGGGACAGTCTTATTGATGCACCTGGGGCAGTCTTATTGATGCACCTGGGGCAGTCTTATTGATGCACCTGGGACAGTCTTATTGATGCACCTGGGGCAGTCTTATTGATGCACCTGGGACAGTCTTATTGATACACCTGGGGCAGTCTTATTGATGCACCTGTGGCAGTCTTATTGATGCACCTGGGACAGTCTTATTGATGCACCTGGGACAGTCTTATTGATGCACCTGGGACAGTCTTATTGATGCACCTGGGACAGTCTTATTGATGCACCTGGGACAGTCTTATTGATGCACCTGGTGCGGTATTATTGATATATCTGAAGCGGTCTTATCACTGGTGTACCTGGGGTGGGGCGCCACTTGGAAACCTAATGAATAGGCAATGAGGCGTTCTAATTATTCCTATCACCGTTCATTGGGATGAACGTAGGAGTTGTGTGTGCAGTTAGTTTGAAAGGAATATTTTTTTTTTTACCTTTTGTTAGCGTTGCTCTTTAATGCCTGCTACCATTATTGGTGCTGTTGCTACTGGTGTTGCTACTGCTGTTGGTGTTGCTGCTGCCGCTATTGCTGATGCTACTTCTGCTGTTGGTGCAGCACATCGGCTAAATATGAGGAGTAACACCTCATTTGAATGTAGGATGCGAGGTGCTAGACCTCACCTAGACATGAGAGGTAAGATGCTACACCTCACCTAGACGTGAGAGGTAAAGTGCTACACCTCACCTAGATGTGAAAGGTGAGGTGTCACCCAGACACACACACACACACCAGGGCACCTTTCACGATAATTAGACAAGATGTCACCCACTTAGCAAAGTTCTGAGAGTGAAGTGTTGTGTGCCTGTCTCACCTCCCTCATACCTCACAACCACTACCACTGCCATGCATGGCCCCAACTCCACAAACTTCAGGTTAAATATAAGAGTGTGAGAGTAGCACTCGGCACACAAGTGGTCTTGTACTGGCACGAACTTAGGAAGCCTCAGCCACTGAGGAAGACTCGCCCGAGGCTTCATAACATTTACCAAAATGCAGAAAGTCAAGTTCAAGAAACCCAGAAATGTTTTTTCTGTTATTCTAGGCTTTTGATAATTTTGATATCCCTGGTTTATATTTTTTTGTCTAGTCGAACTGCAAAGAATGTGTGTTTGGCAGAGCTAAGATTAGCTTTCAGGATTCTCAACGAAGAATCGTTCGGGACACTATAGTACGTATGTCAGGTACATCAAGCTTACAGCACCAACATGGAAGCCACAACTGATAAAGCATGTCGAGAAACTGGAGAAAATGCAGAGGTTTGCAAGGAAACTAAACTTTGAGGAAAATGAATCTGACGATAATAGGGGGTAGGAAAGCCAATGAAGACATTTTAATTGCATACTAAGTACTCAGAGAACTTAATAGGATTCACAGTGATAAACCGCATGAGAGGCGGAAAACTAGTACACGAGGGCACAGTTGGAATTTCAAAATGCAAATGAGCCACAGGGATGTCAGGATGTATATCTTCAGCTTCAGGGTGGTCAAGAAGCGGAATGACCTGTACCAAGAAATGATGGAAGCTCAGTAAATGATTTGGAGATTAGATATTTTAGGTCCCACGAGGCCAAAAGGAAGTTAACCCGGCAAGCGGCCGGTCAGGAGGAAGACAAGGAGCCGAGACACGATCCCTGCGATGAAAAAAGGCGAGTATTGTGTGAATTTACACACACACACACACACAAATACAAACCCTGGACCCCTGCAACCACTTATAGGTGAGTACGTACACACACACACACACACACACACACACACACACAGAAGTATGATAAAGCTCATGGTTCAGGGAGAGTGACCCAGTAGCGACCAGTGAAGAGGCGGGACCAGGAGCTATGACTCGACCCCTGCAACCACAACTACATATCTTTCGTAAATTGTCTTCGACAGGGAGGTAACTAACACAGAAATACACCTCGCATGTTAATATTCTAGTCCAGTCCTGGTTTTTCCAAGCTTCCAGCCATTGTTCCTTTACGTACAGAACTTACGTTGTGAAAATTTTTGTACAGCAGGGGAATTCTTTACTTCAGATGAGCTCTTGGCTGGAACCTCAAGACGCGAACTCAGACCAGAGAGTAAAAGTTTGTATACTTGTAGTAAATTTATCTTTAAATAAATACTTAGTTACAGATCCGTATGTTCCATTGTGGAGAGAGGTGTTGTAGAGAGGAGTGAGGATGTAGCAACTGGGACACGCCATTATAGCGAGGACATAGTTACCGAGGAAGTTACTATAGATATGAAATGATTTCTGGGTTAAGTAAGGTGCGAACACGTTACTGCAATTAGGACATGGTTACCAAGTCACCTTACAATTGAAGTGAGTCATAACTAAGCAGTGCGTGTGTGTCTGTCTGTCTCTCAGGCACGTGAAAATCCCGGCACTGAACGACTCCCAGTACATCGGGATGAGTGTGTACAACGTAGTCATCACGTCCATCATCGTCATCGTGGCCGCTAACATCATCGGAGAGAGGACCACCCTTGCTTATGTCATCATTACTACCCTCATCTTCACGTCAACAACCACAACACTTTGTTTACTCTTCATCCCTAAGGTGAGTCACTTTCGCCAGAGAGAGAGAGAGAGAGTAGGAACACTACCTGACAGGATGTAATGCATGCACGTAATTAATTCATAAAGCCATGTAATGTATTCTGTTATTTACACAAATAACACTAACCCCAGTGCATACAAAGGAAGAGGAGAGTAGCTCCAGTTCCCAAGGTGAAGAGCATGAAGGTGTGTAGGGTGTAACAGGTGTATATTAGTGACAGTTACCCTTATTGCAGATCCTCACCATAATGAGACGTGCGGAGGGTGACCCCATCGTGGAGAGTATGGGACTTAAGATCCAATCTAACACCCGCAGGTGAGTCCATCACTCCAAACAGTTCTCCAATACACTTACATGTATATCCATTCTGTACTGCAAAAATTACAACTGCGCCTCATAATATAAAGAGACTACAAATGATGTGTAAAGCACATTGAAATGGTATAAATAGGTCCAGTATTTGGGCATCATTATAGACGGAACGCTACACCTGTACAGCAGACGTGTTGTAATCAACTTTATATTAGATTAAGACTGCTTCGTAGACGAAACTTTTCGTCAAGAAAGATACCTAAGTGTTGCAGTTCTGTCTTACTAAAGAATTCCTTTTGAGCTCTTTTTGTTCCTCTTGCGTATTAATATAAATCCAAGCAGTCTGTTAGCCTTATTACGTACGCTACTGCATTGCTGCTTTTCTCATTTGTTTCTGCTTACCGCCATCAAGAAGTTCTTGTAACATTCTCTCTGATCAAGTTATGATACATATCCAGGAAAGTTTTTCTTCTGTATTTTCCCCCCTGTTTGTCTTTCATTACCCAGTGTTTCTAAATGTGTTTCTTCAACGTCTTGCTTGATTTTTCTGATCTTTTTAATTGACTTTCTTGGTATTGCTGAACTCCATAATATCAATAAGCATTCTTATCCTAAATACACTCGTTCCTCTGGATGATGGTGATGGTGCTAGTGTTGCTGGTGGTGGTAGTAGTGTTGCTGGTGGTGGTAGTAGTGTTGCTGGTGGTGGTAGTGTTGCTGGTGGTGGTAGTAGTGTTGCTGGTGGTGGTAGTGTTGCTGGTGGTGGTAGTAGTGTTGCTGGTGGTGGTAGTAGTGCTGGTGGTGGTAGTAGTGTTGCTGGTGGTGGTAGTAGTGTTGCTGGTGGTGGTAGTAGTGTTGCTGGTGGTGGTAGTGTTGCTGGTGGTGGTAGTAGTGTTGCTGGTGGTGGTAGTAGTGTTGCTGGTGGTGGTAGTAGTGTTGCTGGTGGTGGTAGTGTTGCTGGTGGTGGTGGTAGTGTTGCTGGTGGTGGTAGTAGTGTTGCTGGTGGTGGTAGTGTTGCTGGTGGTGGTAGTAGTGTTGCTGGTGGTGGTAGTAGTGTTGCTGGTGGTGGTAGTGTTGCTGGTGGTGGTAGTAGTGTTGCTGGTGGTGGTAGTAGTGTTGCTGGTGGTGGTAGTAGTGTTGCTGGTGGTGGTAGTAGTGTTGCTGGTGGTGGTAGTAGTGTTGCTGGTGGTGGTAGTAGTGTTGCTGGTGGTGGTAGTGTTGCTGGTGGTGGTAGTAGTGTTGCTGGTGGTGGTAGTAGTGTTGCTGGTGGTGGTAGTAGTGTTGCTGGTGGTGGTAGTAGTGTTGCTGGTGGTAGTAGTAGTGTTGCTGGTGGTAGTAGTGTTGCTGGTGGTGGTAGTAGTGTTGCTGGTGGTGGTAGTAGTGTTGCTGGTGGTAGTAGTGTTGCTGGTGGTGGTAGTAGTGTTGCTGGTGGTGGTAGTAGTGTTGCTGGTGGTGGTAGTAGTGTTGCTGGTGGTGGTAGTAGTGTTGCTGGTGGTAGTAGTGTTGCTGGTGGTGGTAGTAGTGTTGCTGGTGGTGGTAGTAGTGTTGCTGGTGGTGGTAGTAGTGTTGCTGGTGGTGGTAGTAGTGTTGCTGGTGGTAGTAGTGTTGCTGGTGGTAGTAGTGTTGCTGGTGGTGGTAGTAGTGTTGCTGGTGGTGGTAGTAGTGTTGCTGGTGGTGGTAGTAGTGTTGCTGGTGGTGGTAGTAGTGTTGCTGGTGGTAGTAGTGTTGCTGGTGGTGGTAGTAGTGTTGCTGGTGGTGGTAGTAGTGTTGCTGGTGGTGGTAGTAGTGTTGCTGGTGGTGGTAGTAGTGTTGCTGGTGGTAGTAGTGTTGCTGGTGGTGGTAGTAGTGTTGCTGGTGGTGGTAGTAGTGTTGCTGGTGGTGGTAGTAGTGTTGCTGGTGGTGGTAGTAGTGTTGCTGGTGGTAGTAGTGTTGCTGGTGGTGGTAGTAGTGTTGCTGGTGGTGGTAGTAGTGTTGCTGGTGGTGGTAGTGTTGTTGGTGGTGGTGGTAGTGTTGCTGGTAGTGTTGCTGGTGGTGGTAGTAGTGTTGCTGGTAGTGGTGGCGATAGTAGTGGTGTTGGTGGTGGTGGTAGTGTTGCTGGTAGTGGAGGCGATAGTAGTGGTGTTGGTGGTGGTGGTAGTGTTGCTGGTGGTGGTGGCAGTGTTGCTGGTAGTGGCGGTAGTGTTGCTGGTGGTGGTAGTAGTGTTGCTGGTGGTGGTAGTAGTGTTGCTGGTGGTGGTAGTGTTGCTGGGGGTGGTGGTAGTGTTGCTGGTGGTGGAACTAGTGTTGCTGGTGGTGGTAGTGTTGCTGGTGGTGGTAGTAGTGTTGCTGGTGGTGGTAGTAGTGTTGCTGGTGGTGGTAGTAGTGTTGCTGGTGGTGGTAGTGTTGCTGGTGGTGGTAGTAGTGTTGCTGGTGGTGGTAGTAGTGTTGCTGGTGGTGGTAGTGTTGCTGGTGGTGGTAGTAGTGTTGCTGGTAGTGGTAGTAGTGCTGGTGGTGGTAGTAGTGTTGCTGGTGGTGGTAGTAGTGTTGCTGGTGGTGGTAGTGTTGCTGGTGGTGGTGGTAGTGTTGCTGGTGGTGGAAGTAGTGTTGCTGGTGGTAGTAGTGTTGCTGGTGGTGGTAGTAGTGTTGCTGGTGGTGGTAGTAGTGTTGCTGGTGGTGGTAGTAGTGTTGCTGGTGGTGGTAGTGTTGCTGGTGGTGGTAGTAGTGTTGCTGGTGGTGGTAGTAGTGTTGCTGGTGGTGGTAGTGTTGCTGGTGGTGGTAGTAGTGTTGCTGGTGGCGGTAGTAGTGTTGCTGGTGGTGGTAGTAGTGTTGCTGGTGGTGGTAGTAGTGTTGCTGGTGGTGGTAGTAGTGTTGCTGGTGGTGGTAGTAGTGTTGGTGGTGGTAGTGTTGCTGGTGGTGGTAGTGTTGCTGGTGGTGGTAGTAGTGTTGCTGGTGGTGGTAGTAGTGTTGCTGGTGGTGATAGTGTTGCTGGTGGTGGTAGTAGTGTTGCTGGTGGTGGTAGTAGTGTTGCTGGTGGTGGTAGTGTTGCTGGTGGTGGTGGTAGTGTTGCTGGTGGTGGAAGTAGTGTTGCTGGTGGTAGTCGTGTTGCTGGTGGTGGTAGTAGTGTTGCTGGTGGTGGTAGTGTTGCTGGTGGTGGTAGTAGTGTTGCTGGTGGTGGTAGTAGTGTTGCTGGTGGTGGTAGTAGTGTTGCTGGTGGTGGTAGTAGTGTTGCTGGTGGTGGTAGTAGTGTTGCTGGTGGTGGTAGTGTTGCTGGTGGTGGTAGTAGTGTTGCTGGTAGTGGTAGTAGTGCTGGTGGTGGTAGTAGTGTTGCTGGTGGTGGTAGTAGTGTTGCTGGTGGTGGTAGTGTTGCTGGTGGTGGTGGTAGTGTTGCTGGTGGTGGAAGTAGTGTTGCTGGTGGTAGTAGTGTTGCTGGTGGTGGTAGTAGTGTTGCTGGTGGTGGTAGTAGTGTTGCTGGTGGTGGTGGTAGTGTTGCTGGTGGTGGTAGTGTTGCTGGTGGTGGTAGTAGTGTTGCTGGTGGTGGTAGTAGTGTTGCTGGTGGTGGTAGTGTTGCTGGTGGTGGTAGTAGTGTTGCTGGTGGCGGTAGTAGTGTTGCTGGTGGTGGTAGTAGTGTTGCTGGTGGTGGTAGTAGTGTTGCTGGTGGTGGTAGTAGTGTTGGTGGTGGTAGTGTTGCTGGTGGTGGTAGTGTTGCTGGTGGTGGTAGTAGTGTTGCTGGTGGTGGTAGTAGTGTTGCTGGTGGTGGTAGTAGTGTTGCTGGTGGTGATAGTGTTGCTGGTGGTGGTAGTAGTGTTGCTGGTGGTGGTAGTAGTGTTGCTGGTGGTGGTAGTGTTGCTGGTGGTGGTGGTAGTGTTGCTGGTGGTGGAAGTAGTGTTGCTGGTGGTAGTCGTGTTGCTGGTGGTGGTAGTAGTGTTGCTGGTGGTGGTAGTGTTGCTGGTGGTGGTAGTAGTGTTGCTGGTGGTGGTAGTAGTGTTGCTGGTGGTGGTAGTAGTGTTGCTGGTGGTGGTAGTAGTGTTGCTGGTGGTGGTAGTAGTGTTGCTGGTGGTGGTAGTAGTGTTGCTGGTGGTGGTAGTAGCGTTGCTGGTGGTGGTAGTGTTGCTGGTGGTGGTAGTAGTGTTGCTGGTGGTGGTAGTAGTGTTGCTGGTGGTGGTAGTGTTGCTGGTGGTGGTAGTAGTGTTGCTGGTGGTAGTAGTAGTGTTGCTGGTGGTGGTAGTAGTGTTGCTGGTGGTAGTAGCGTTGCTGGTGGTAGTGGTAGTAGTGTTGCTAGTGGTAATAGTAATGTTGCTGGTTGTGGTAGTGGTAGAAGTGAGGGTGACAGCTGGCCATGGTGACGTCTGCTTCAAGATAATTATTAATCACTAACTACCTGCTAACTCATCTTGCCAAGTTCCTCTCCTGTGTCTCCTTGCACTCAACTCCTCCTCCTCCTCCACCACCCTTCTCCTCCTCTTCTCTAACCCTCCTTACATTCTCTCGCTCTTCCATCCTTCTCCTAACCTCGTAGTGTTCTTATTCTTCCTGTAGCCGACCTCCTCCCCATCATCTCACCATTGTCCTCTTGTCACCACAAGTTAGCTGAGGTCTCGTCTATCCCCTCAGGGCACGAGACCACCTCTCTTCTCCACTGTCCCTCCCTTCCCTATCCTTCACTCCACTCCCTGTCAACACCCCATTCCCTCCCCCCTTCCCCATGTGTTATCGGTGGCAATGGGAGGAGGATGGATTGGTAGTTCCAGTTCCTTGAATCAAGAGCCATTCAACATCGACACCCTCACTTGAAGTGAGAGGAAGAATGAAAGATACAACCCTGGGTGTGGGAATCGAACCCCCACCGTCTGTCACTGAAAGATTCGCCCATTTTTAGAGCGTCGTACAAATTATTAACCAGGAGTGTTGGTAACCCCAGGATAATCCAAGAAAGACTGTGCCTTATTTCCATTGAGGTCGTTTGATCCTCTTCACCAGAATACCACCCACCCAAGACCAAGGTGTTCGCAAGAGTAAGGGAACATGCCCACTGTTTCTACCTGAGATCGATCCCAGGTCCTACAGATGTAAACCGAAGGCCCTTGAGCAATGAGTCAATGAAGACTTCGTGTTATAAAGTCGGTTGTCTTCAGTTGTTCTGTTTACCAGCATGGAGACAGGAAGATGACTACAGTATCCAGAGTAATGGAAGGAGGGTTATAAGGACGGTGAGAGAGTGTAAGGAAACTTGCACACGAAGCAGGATATTGCTCCCGCTCACTGCAACCAAACTTACCTGGAGACTCTATACAACTGGAGGACACTGGTGATAAGAGAAGACAAATTCCAGGGTTGCATGTGCAACACTTGTGTATCTATGTGGAAAAATCTTGCCTGCGCAGTAAACTCCTCAAATACAGACGATTATAACACTGGATATGGGTAAAGTGGAGAGGTAATTATTTGACGGCAAAAGTATAATCGCCTGCATTCAACCCAAGAAGCCTGCTGCGCAGACGAAACGTTACTATAATAACACTTAAGCAATACACGTGCTGCTTACAAACCTGTCAGTATTGTGTACCATTTATAACAGTTAGAAAAAGCGTTCTTTGGGACAAATTTTTAGCTCTGTATAGTTTTATCATATCAAGATGATGGCGTACATAGACCGTAACGTTGTCCTAGGGAAACCTTGTTCTGCAGCGTGTCTTCTTATCACCTGCGGTCTTTTGTACTCAGTGCAGGTTCAACCCTAAGATCACAGGAGCTATACATTAGGCCTCCTAGCCCAGGCTAGTACGCTAGGCAGGTCCTGCCAATTATTTTCTTCATCGACGCTATTTAGCAGTGTACTTCACAACTTTCGTAAAATCACTAGTATCTCATATCTACTCTGAATCCGAATATATATATATATATATATATATATATATATATATATATATATATATATATATATATATATATATATATTATATATATATATTATATATATTATATATATATATATTATATATATATATATATATATATATATATATATATATATATATATGTATAATATATAATTTTCCTCATTTCTGCCTCTCCTCTATCTTTCATTCTCTCTTCTCTTCTCCTTTCCATCTCCCTTTCCCTCCTGTATTCCCAGCCTCTCCTTCCCTCGGAGGGTAAACAGCAAAACTTGTGCCGTTACAATAACCCTAAACTCCCTCCTTTGTTTTGCTCCCTTCCCCAAGGCTTCTTGAAGAAATACAAACACACTTTATACTGCCACGGCGTCCTCTCCCCCAACATCCATCCTGCAATCCCCTCCCACCTTTTTCTCTAAACCTCTCACTGCCTCTCTCAACGTCCTACTGCCTCTCCAAACCGCTCCACATCTCCCTTCCACCTCTTCCTCCTCACCACATCTAAACCGTCGTCACACTCCACCCACTTGTACCTCTTTTCATCCACCCAACAAGTTTGTGAAAGTTGAGGTGGACAGGTCACGAGGTTCTGACAGTCAACTCCAACTCAAAATTCTCCTCCAACAATGATATTATTACCCACTTCAGCGCCAGAATATCCGTAAAACACAGTTTTCCAACTTTTCGATATCACCAATAGCGTGTCAGCAATTTGGATTTCAACTGCGATGACTGTAACCGGTTTCTACAGATTTTATACTCTCTCAGCCTGAGCTGAGAAAACATTAATTTGGATAACGTTTCGCCCATTATGTGGGCTGATATATACACTTATGGAGGTATTTTCACTCCCAGGATGAGTGGCGCCACCATACACTCGCTTCTCAGACGAAAATATGAAGAAAATCTAATTTCTTTAGTACTCATGAGCTCCGTCTAGCTAAACATGATCAAAACTTAAAAAAAAAAAAAAAAGATAATTTTTCATTTTTCGGAATTTTATTGAAACACTTTCCATTTTAATTCCAGAGAAACCTGTCATACTTATTCCCGAACTAAAAAAAAACTCTTATCCATTCTTGCTCCCCCACCTAACTGACCAGTTTTGAACCCTACAAAATGTTTGAATTGTGAACCCTGTATAAAACTGTCTTAATCATTTCTTAAACTCACTTAAAACTATTGTAGATATTCCTAATCCTCACTTTAAAGCAGTTTTAAACATATTTGAAAAATGCAGAAAAATCTCTATTCCTGGATCAATCGCAACCTTACCTAAAACTGCTCTGACAGTTATCTAACCCCCAGACAGCAATATCTTTGAAATCCCCCACAGTCAAAGACTTTACTTTGGTCTTGCAGCCTCGAGGATATATATATATATATATATATATATATATATATATATATATATATATATATATATATATATATATATATATATATATATATATATATATATACTGCTGACTTTTACTTATACTCACAATCTTGTCTGTCACTTGTTTGGTGGTGGGTTGTATAATTTAGCAGAATTCCTATAATGAGGTTGATGAGTAAGACGTGTGCAAGAGTTGAGTATCTCCAATACTGAAACTATGTATAGTGCCAAAACAAAAGCATTCACATTGCTAAACTCACAACTAGTATTTAGTCACTTAGCCATAATACCAACTTATCTCATAATTCTGTAACATTTTAAACCTAAGATTTAATATGAGTCTGCCCGAAATGCCTAGCCATGCTAGGCGTTCTAGTGGTGCACTCTGTAATTATTATTTTATTACATGTAAACCACACAACAACCAAATTCTGTAAACTCAGCATTGTAATACTTATAGAGAATAAAGTTTGAATTTGAATTTGAATTTACTGTTGGAACGCTTCGCCTACACGGTAGGCTTCTTTAGTCAAATACAGAGGCAGCAAATGTATTTGACTGAAGAGGCCTACTGTGTAGGCGAAACGTTTAAGTAATAAAGATACCGATCTGTTGCACATGTGGCTTAATTGTCAACTTGTCGGTATTTTATACCATTTTCAGTATGATAGTTACCCCACATTCCATAAACCTCTTATTTTTAAACATTTGTCGATACTGAGTATTATCTTCGTACCATCTTAGCTATTCTGACACTCCAGATAAATTTTGTTTGCAAGGCAGTACACGGGAACAGTGCCTGCAGTAGTTACCCGCAGGGGCCTCTTACTCCATCACATCTGTCTACCCACTTTCAGGTTGCTGACGGAGGACAAGCGGGAGAAGTATTACCGGGCGGAGGTGCAGAACAAGGTGTACCGGCGAGAAGCTCTCAAGCTGGACCAGGAGCTGCACAAGCTTCACCGCTGGCTGGAGGCTCCAGACAGTCCCACCTCCTCCACCAGGTCCTTAGACTTTAAAAAAAAGGTAGTGTAAATACCTACCTACCTCACACACACACACACACACACACACACACACACACACACACACACACACACACACACACACACACACACACACACACACACACAAACAAACATCTGCCATTTATAACCAAAATAACATGATCCAAAGAAGGAAACGCATGCACCATCACTCATGCTCTGGCTCTGTTTCCAGAGCGCAGAGTCCAGAACTTTAGCCTGCCTGGTCTATTTGCCTCAATCCCTGTGCAGTTATTATATAGATGGAGAAGTGTTCATAACTTCTCTATCAAAATTATATAGGCAACCTCTCTCACTTTCTGTATTTACTGATTTCAGAGCCAGTGACTGTGTTGTTCCTTACCTGATAATCACAACGATAATCTAGTAATATGCAAGTGATATATATATTAAGATCATAGTAAACAGGTGATATCACAATATGCAAAATAACCAATGAAAAAATAGTGAATTTCCAACCGCTTTCGTGATTTCTCACATCAGATTCCTCGATAATGTGAGATATCACGAAAACGTTTGGAAAATCACAGTTTTTTCACTGGTTATTTTGCCCAAGTGATGTTTATGGGAAAGCGTAACCCACAAGAGTTACACAGCGCCTGTATAATGAAATATATGTGCACTGAATAAGCACATTGTACTTGATATTAGACATCCTAACTTGTATTTTTTTCAGGGATCCATTTCTTCAACTGCCTCGGACAGTGACAGGGCTGGAGGTGAAAGAAACGTGGGTGATGGTGTGGGCGGCATTGATGGCATGGCAGACGAAGGCCTTCCTGAAGGCGAGGGTGGGGACAGAGATAGTGTGTTTGGTGAGGTACTAGGAGGGACAGCACACACTCAGTACCTGCAAAGTGACGATACCACCGTCAGGAGGGTGAAGAGGGAGAGAATGTTCCGCTCCCTCCACAGGTCCCTGCCCTCCCTCACTCTGGGCTGCCCTGCTCGACGGCCTTCAGACACCCGCCTTCCTGCTGACGGCGCCGAAGACGAAGGAGAGACTGCATCGTGCGGACGCTCGCAAATATTCTTCGACGCTCGGAAGTTTCACGAAGACCAAGAAGAAGCAAGGAGACAAGCAGAAGAGGATGATGATGAAGAAGGCTCTCCCAGACTCGGAGCTTTTCCTGCCTCGCCTCATCCTCTCCAGCGTTCCAGATTAGTGAAGAGAAGTCCCATTAAGCCGCGGACGGAGACGGAGGATGATGGAATAGTTGACCTTCGTTATACCCTCAACTTCTCTACCCCGCTACTTCATGGCGTCACGGAGGCTGACCTCCCATTTTCCATTAGCACTCACGTGCAACACGGCCGCCGTGTCTCCTTCCTCGACCAAGACGCCCACCATTCCTACGACTCGAGTCCCGAGATTCGCAAGTATTCGCTGAACACCTGCTCGCATTCAAGTCCCGAAGTACGTAGAACTAAGAAGAACGCTTGCTCTTCAACTGACATCCGTCTTCAGATTGAGTGTTCAGGCGTCATTCAGGACGAGAAACTATCTCCTGTAGTGGAATATAGAGTGAATGACCTGGATGTATTGTGCCCTTACGGACAGAGGTCTAAATTACGGAACTGCGAGTTATCTGCTCCACCTACGGTAGTTGGGGAGCAGGAGGGGGGCACCTCAGACGTAAGGAGATTCGGCTCCAACGGTGCCATCAATAGAAAGCCTCTGTCTAGCAATACCAGCCTCAACCCAAGACAAGCACACGGCAAGGCCACTAAGAGAAATACAAACAAAACAACGAGTGATAATTCTACCATATCAAACGCTGCCAGGTCCAGCGGACACATCTTTTCTGCAGTGATAGTTCACCATGTAGCGAATGTTCATATGTAGGCTATTAGGCATCATCTGTGGCGAATGCTCGTGTGTAGTATCACCTTTCGGAAATGTTCATATGTTGTAGGTCTCATACATAGTGGGTAGTGAATGTTCATATGTAGCAAATATCACCTGTAATGAATGTTCATATATAGTATGTATCATCTGTAGTGAATATTCATATATAGTGTCACCTGTAGCGAATGTTCACGTATAGTATCACCCATACTGAATGTTTACATTAAAACTCACTTCAAGCAAGCGTAACAAATACTTGACAGTCTACTGGTTGACTTATGCAACACAAGAGGCTAAAAGAACATAAATTTACCAAAATAGGATGTGTTCGTGTTATTTGCGCATTATCAATATGTGAAGTGACACAACGTGTACAGGAAGTGCTCGTCTTTCACTAATGAAAGAAAATTTGCGTGTTTCATCGTCTGAGGTGATACAGCAGACACTGGAAGAGGCAACTGAAAAGCCCAGATATAGTTGAAGATACAAACATATTCACTCACATACACCACGTTAATTACCCATCAGTGTTTGCGGGTGTTTTTATAAAGCAATTTCAAACTGGTAACATTTTATATAGTATTTTACAGTAAGATTTTAATAACTATGAACTACGTTATAGTGAAGTATTTTCATATGAAGACGTTGGGCGCATTCGAAGTTAATATAGAGTAAGAGGATGCAACATGTCTTATACAGGTGTGTGTGTGTGTGTGTGTGTGTGTGTGTGTGTGTGTGTGTGTGTGTGTGTGTGTGTGTGTACGCACGTGTGCCTGCGTGTCAGACATATACGGTAAGATGTCAATGCAGACAAATTTCTACTGGATATAAACAGATAAAAATGTATATCTATTTTTTACTTAGCTGAGAGGTTATCAGGGTCTATTTCGCAAATCTCTAATGTACGTTGCTCTCTACCTACGCATAACTCCGGAAGTTTATTCACTCTCTTCCAGTTTATTAATACAAGCCAAACTCACACTACAGGGCATCAAGATTTCGTCAACAGCAAAGCGTTGTTTTACAAGGAGGTGCCCACTAACTTTGATGTTTTTCTAGATAGGAACCCACAATATTATAAGATTTGAGACTCCGCGATCATCCTAGCAATTTAAGGTTATTCTAAGTCCTTTTTTAAGAATATTTGAGTTTGTTTAGCGAGTGAAACGGTAACAGAATAGTGAGGGGGAGGGAACTGTATCATAAAATTTGTACAAGATACTTAAGAGGGAGAACTGAAATTACACCTTAGACTTAAGAGTAACTTTTTCAATGTACCTGACTGAACGTTGTAGATTTATAATATATTAATAATAATTATAATACTAGTAATATTGTAATATTACAATATCAAGTGTTTTTGGCCTAAATTATTGGCAACTTTTCACTTTGATAAAAAATAGTGTTGTTAGAGGCCTTAGCATTATCTTCCAGGGAAGCTTAAGTGGTATAATTATACTGACAAAGCAAATAACTACAAACCACTGAATATGAAGAGTGAAGTTTGATCAGCTATATCAACATAACTGACAATCAAGACTTGTGTATACAGAAGAGCTTAGAAATCGACGCATCTATTATTACAGAAAAAAATATTAGCCGTATCATTTGTGTATTGGGAATTCTAATAAGTATGCAACATTTGTATATGATGCTTAGTTAATCTTCATTAAAAAAATTAGTTATCAAAAATTGATAGTGTATAAATACATTTAACAGGTACTCAAAGCTGTTTGCTACATGATGCAAAAACTTGCATACTTTTCTATGACAGAGTGAAGTAGGAGTCGACAGATCTGTGTAGTGTTTACACATCACGATTTACTCAGTAACTCGTATAAGCGACCATATTGGAGCTGCTGCAGTGAATTATTATAACTTTCGAAAAAAAAATTGAAAGAAGCTTGACTGTACCGACGTCGTCTTGACATGCAGAAAAGCTGATACAAGAAAATTAAGGCTGATGGAGGAAAATATCCATATGAAATGATTGAGAGCTCCGATAAATTAACTTACCAGCAATGATATAGGAATAAATCGTCAACTAATTTTTTCGTATTTATCAGGGGATTTAAAAAGGCTACAAAAAGTGTTTGTGGCTGAGAAAACTAGGATGAACGACAAAGGCCTAGTCAAAACAAAGATTAATTTACGTGTCTCATATAGTCGACGTATAAACGTGTTTAGTAAACAGTCTTATACACTTTTTCTCATTCCTGAAAAATATACGTAAACATGCATGTAACAGATATCTGACAGATTCACTAACTAGTACTTGTTATAAATAAGTAATTCAGGATTCATATACTTCTTTGAGTTGAATTCATAAGCAGAAAGTTAAAGTAAATACCGCTGCTTAAGCAGGACAGAAAATTACTCTTGTACCATAACCAACAGAAAATATGAGCTACCAAACGTGTCAACATTTATTCAGATCTGGATCCAAGTGAGTATTACCAAAATTAGCTATGGTTTTTCAGAAAATTACGTCCCAGGATCAACTAAATAAAACTTTTTCTAGGTTTTCCTAGCTTGTGAAAGGTTCGAACTTACGAACTTCGACCAAGAAACAGGGAGCCTCAGACTATGGCTCTGGGTCCTAAGGTTCAAAGAATTAAGAAATATTAGAACAATTCATATAAATTTTAGCGAGTAGCATGAAAAATGTCAAGCCTTTAATGTGAACGTTTCATAAGATCAGGAAAAAGAAAGCAATGCAGAATACCATTTGCCACCTTCCCAGCACTAAATAATGGTGCAGAATTTGTGTAAGAACTTCAAAACTTGTGTTTACAGCAGCGCTGTATAGCCCTTGTGGCTTAGCGCTTCTTTTTGATTATAATAATGTGTTTTACAATTATCTCAACAAAAATCTGCTAAAGCCCTTATTAAAGATGTTAATTACTCGGAAAAATATCTCCAATATGATTGACTTTCGGTTTCATAACATCAAGTGAAAACACTATATAAAAATATCGAAAAATAAAAATCCTTTATGAACCTAGAAATAAGACTGATCTCCGTACTGTAATAAATCCCATACACAACCTCCTATCAGTCGAGTGACTTACCATTACCTCCACATAGACCCCCAGACATACTAAAACAGCCCACATAACATAAGGGGGAATGTTTGTAGGCTGTGTTGGTTGTGCTAGATTCATGTATAGATGAGAGAAGTTTCAACTCATCAGTGGCTACACACAAATGGTGTTATTTTAATAAAATTACTCGAGTGTAAAACTGTTCTTGTTTTTTTACATATCCGATGTAAAAATTTTACCAGACGTGAGTTTGTAATGGTTCAGGTAGTGGTACAGTTGTACCAGTTTTAGTTATATGATTAAGGACCATTGTACATAGGATTTCCCTCAAGGAAGGTTCCTTGACGTTGGTGAGGGGCTCTTGATTAGGGAATTGGATCTGTGCTCCAGTTCCCTGAATTGAGCCTGAATACCTTTCACCCCCCCACAGGCGCTGTATAATCCTACTGGTTTAGCGCTCCCCCATAATTATAATGTATATGGGATTCTTTGTTCTTGGTAATATGTCACCTTTTCTGAACCGGTGACCTGTGAACGGATTCAAATTGTAGATGACTCGTGTAACTTAGAGAAATTGCGAAGAGCTGACGGTAATTAACTTGTAGGATGGTATCCTACAAGTTTAAGCTGTGTAAATGCAAATTTGCCAATTTACTAATATGGTTAATTAATAGAGGTGGAGACAAATGGCGCAAAGCTGACAATTAGTGAAGAAGACAATTACAGAGAAGATTCGCCTGCAAAAAATGAGTCTCCAGCCACTACATAGGGATGCACAACAAGCAAATTAAACGAGGTTAGTCAAGGGAGTTGTTGTGTCAGTGAGGTCACCGTGGGTGTACTGCGAGATAGAAGCATTGCTGGGAGGGGAGGGCCTACAGATCCTACTGATAACCCATTTATGCAAGTTGGGCTACAGGTTTAACTTGGCTGTAAGCTTTATTCTGTTGAATTCTATTTGTATGGATTAGACCATTTCTGATTGACTTAAATTTTTGTCGCCAATATTTAACTGCATTAGAGAATCCTGAAGCAATCCTGGCGCAGTGAGAGAGGGATGACTGGGCTTTTGGAAAACAGGGATACTTTTCTAGGACCTACTGAAGCACGTCTAGTATTTTACCAAGTGTCCTATCAGCTGTGATAATACTATGCATCTCACCTGCATAGCCTAATATAATGCAATTATGATTTCTCAATAGAAAAGTCACTAGGAAATAGTGATAGAAATAATATGACAGAAATAAAGGGAAAGAATTTTCGTCCCATGCAATACTGACACCTGTGGAGAGAGGGTAACTTTGGACCCAAGATGCAATATTAGATTTGAAACTCATTCTGAAAATGTTATTGGAGACAGTGACAAGTTGATTGTTATTAAATTGTGGCCTTGTGTTGCCTCTTCCCATGACAAGGTAGGGATGTTATAACGTGCTGTCTGTATCTCTGCATCAATACTAGGCTATAATTGTAACCTTAATTTTTAAAGGGGTGGACCTGTAAGCCAGCGAAAGACCTCGGTCATATGACCAAAAGCTCCATCTGCGGGTCATCATATGACTAAGACCCATGTCAGGAAACGTTTGTCCTGTTTCCTGACAAACCTTACCTAAGCTAACCTGTCTCTGCTTCATTATAATGTGTCACTTGGAAAATAAAGTTTAGTTCTAGTCGATACATTACATATATCCCTCTCTGTATTGTGATTACATTTGTTTCTACTTCATAATTATAATAGTTTCTCCTTCACTTTGGCCAGTTTGTCTTAATCCCTTTTCCCTCTTATTAGTGAATAACTTGTTTCATTTATTTTTTTTTCTCTCAATGTTGATAACGTTTGTTCCTGCCGTATTTGTGACAACATTTATCACCCCTCTGAAGGAGGGGTGTTAATGTTTGCAGTTTTATAACTGTAGTGTTAGCGCCCCTCTGGCAAGACAGTGATGGAGTGAATGATGAGTTTTTCTTTTTCGGGCCACCCTGCCTTGGTGGAAGACGGCCGATGTGTTAATAAAAAATATTTATCATTTACTGTTATTAAATTTGCTTCTCCCTCAATGACAATTTTTTGGAGTGGAGAAGGTGGGGAATGATCTGCATATTATCTCCCTACAGTTTATATTTTTCATTTGTCAGTGGAAGTACATGGCTTGGTGGATGGGGAGGAATGAGTGGGAGAATTCATTACCTATGTGGGATAGTGCATGTAATAATAATAATAATATCTTTATTTACTACAAGTACATGTATATGGTATACAGGCCTAGCTGACATCAATGACATACTACTATATAGTAAGTCCCTTGTTATGCTCAGCATTTCGGGCAAATTTGGTCGTGTCCCAGGATGCGACCCACACCAGTCGACTAACACCCGGGTACCCATTTTACTGATGGGGAACATAGACAACAGGTGTAAGGAAACACGTCCAATGTTTCTACTCTGGCTGGGAATCGAACCCAGGCCCTTGCCGTGTGAAGCAAGATCGTTAGCCACCAGACTACTGTAAACTGGGGTTACAGAGCATATTCATTCGTTCATATGTTTTTACTAGGTGTTGTATGTTACATCTGAATCCGAGTATAACGATAGTTTTCACTATTTGTCTTGCCTGTGCCTTGCAGTACGAGTCAGCAGCGCCTGATTGGTAGGCAATAAATTTTGATCCAGGGAAAAGGCAGCTCCAATTTCTTAGATCAAAAGCCTTTCACCTGCAGCAAGGCACTCTGTCCCTTGTGAAAAATATATCTTGATTTTTCCAGAAATCGTTATAGCTATCACTCAGATGGGGGGGGGTGAAGGGGAAGACACCTAGTGATGTGTCAATTCTGTACATAGACTTTATTTGTAGATTTAGCTAGTAATACTTACATTAATTAACACTAAGTTAGAGTTAGACAAGGGTTTAGCTTAGTTCCATAAGTGTCCCACACAATATACGCCCTGGGCATTACCGGGGCCCTTGCCCTTCCCCCTTTTGGACCACCAAGCGGGTGCCTGCTGGTGTTAGAGTCAGGCTTAAGTAGTGGGAGACACGGGACCATATCACTCCTTGTACATTATCCAGGATTACTCGTATCACCTGGATAAGCTCACTAAGGAGAGACTGTGGCCAGTGACTCCCCAAACAGGTAACACCTTGCATGTAAGTATACCAGTTGTATAGAGTGCACACTTGTTCAGTGGGGTCTGCGTCAAGGCAGGTTAACTCCCTCACGAGAGAGAGCCTAGGTAAAGCCACGGTCTATCACTTCTACACTACCTGTGCAGAGTAGAGATAGATTCTTATTCCTTTCATTTAGTCTGGGGTGAAGCGGCAGGCCCCGGAGGATTTCATAACCAAAACAGAGACCATTAACCCTACCCAGTCGTGAACTCCCCACACAGCCTATTCTATACACCTTCCTCTTGAGGGGCATGTACTTAAATTTTTTCCTATATTTCCCAACCAACACAAACCCTCAGAAGTTTTTCAGTTTCTATTTCCTCTCCGCGGATGTATTACAAGGGATCCTGGCTGCTTCTTAAGGCAGTAAATCTCCGGTAAGTCAGACAAGGAAACAGTCAGTCTCTCTCTCTCTCTCTCTCTCTCTCTCTCTCTCTCTCTCTCTCTCTCTCTCTCTCTCTCTCTCTCTCTCTCTCTCTCTCTCTCTCTCTCTCTCTCTCTCTCTCTCTCTCTCTCTCTCTCTCTCTCTCTCTCTCTCTCTCTCTCTCTCTTTCTTACTCAATCTCTTGCTCTCTCACTCGCTTTCTCATGTAACAAGTGGCCAAGGGCAAGAAATTTACAGAACAAAAGGATATTCCTATGCATTGACAATTTGAGGGAGGGAGGGAGAGACAGGCAGAGAGGGGGAGGGAGGGAGAGACAGGCAGAGAGGGGGAAGGAGGGAGAGACAGGCAGAGAGGGGGAGGGAGAGACAGGCAGAGGGGGAGAGAGAGAGACAGGCAGAGAGGGAGAGGGAGGGAGAGACAGGCAGAGAGGGGGAGGGAGGGAGGGAGGGACAGGCAGAGAGGGGGAGGGAGGGACAGGCAGAGAGGGAGAGAGAGAGACCGAGCAGGAGAGCGAACGGGAGAGAGAGGAAGCGAGCAGTTTCTATTACCTTTATCTTAAAAATGTCATTTAAAAGTATTTGAATAAGGCGACAAAATTTAATTACAATAAAACATACATTAATAAACAATTACTCAGTAATACCAAGCTAAGTACAAAGATAATTTATAAACTAAAATTATGCTGTATGTTTGTAGCTACTTGATGTGCTGATGCCAGCGAAGAATTTATTTAACTACATCAAGCCACACAATCCTTAAATTAAAACTTGATAACTTCTCCTTTTCCCAAACACTGCATAACCCGTAAAAGTTTAGCACTTCCCATAAATATAGCCAATAATCAAAATCTAGCTGATTGGAAGGTGTGGAAATTGTTTTGTAATTTTTCTAAATCTAAATCTGAATAATATGTGTAAAATTGAGGCTCTGAGTTGAGCTAGAAATTTCGAGTGAAGAGAAGTGGACGCGGAATGATACAGAAGAGACGCCATGATTAATTAATCTGTGTACGGTGGGTGCGACAATTGTCTAATTGAATCGGGCGTCATCGAAGCCATAATCGTGTGTTTCGGCCTGGGTTTGTAATCGGGACCTTTATTAATGTCCCCCGCTGAAGAATAAGGACAAAAAATTTACGAAACCACTATAATAGTGGTAGGAATGGAAAATAGAGGACGTCGGTGGCTTCCCTGCAACACCCTAAGTAACGCTTACCCGTAATTCATAGTTTTTACGTGTGCCTCGTAATTTCCAGCTGTTATGGTAGCTTTAGGGTGTTCCACCAGCAGTATTAATGGTAAGAGGGTATATCAAATTTTTCTTAAATACTTTTATGATAATTATACACCATATGTATAAAGATAAAATGTACAGTGGACTCATCACCTTACTCACTCGTCACAAATAATCTAATACAGTTCACTATATTATAATTCACCAGAGTTACTGGTATTGAAGTTTATAATTTAATATTAGTATGGTTGCGGTGGGCAATGGGTTAATATCTGTACACTTCTTCCAAGTAATTTCTCACAGGAGGTAAGTGGTTACGTACTTTGAATGACGGTAGACACTGGTTATGTTGTGCCTCGACAACTGGAAATCAGTAGCCCCCGCTACCAGAGGTCTTATTATAGGTGCTTCTGTTGCCGGTGCTTCTGTTGGGAGGGTGTTTCAGTTGGGGTGCTTCTGTTGGGAGGGTGTTTCAGTTGGGGTGCTTCTGTTGGGAGGGTGTTTCAGTTGGGGTGCTTCTGTTGGGAGGGTGTTTCAGTTGGGGTGCTTCTGTTGGGAGGGTGTTTCAGTTGGGGTGCTTCTGTTGGGAGGGTGTTTCAGATGGGGTGCTTCTGTTGGGGGTACGCCAGCGATAAGTAAACCAAAGGTGGAAGTTCTGCCTGCTGGTTTTCTAACAGTGAGAAGCGGGCTGACAATACCCGAGTTTCCTGTCACCGGTAAACCACCTCGTTCATAATGGAATTACTAAAATGCTCATACAAATGCCCTTTACAATAATGGAAATAAAAATTAAAGTCATATAGGTTATTAAGATTCAAAAACTAATTAATATTATATACAGTAAACTTTAATATGAATCAGAAGATAAATAAATGATGGCGTAAACACAGAAGATACATAAATAATGGCGTAAATACATATTAGTTTCCCATGCGACTAACACCATCTAGGATGCATGGTAATCACTACCCGCCCATCAAACTGCCCTGCACCTTCATTATATTTGTCTTTGGAATATCCATAAGAGCATCAGCATAATATATTAGGATTCCCTATGATATGTAGTGATGCATTGTTTCACAAATGAGATGTGGGACTCAACATGTTTAACCAGTGTTCTCAAGACGTGAATAAGACCCGTGTCATGAGACTAATTTGTTTCCTGACTAACAATCATCACCACCTGGACATGAAAATAGAGGGATGAAATCATTTAAAATGTAAGAAATGCCTACATAGAGCAGAATAAATCTTCCTGTAAAAACTTATCTATACTATATTACATTTATGTAAAGATCTAAACTCATTTGGGTCAGCACAAGGCGTGATGGAGGCTCCATTCCCAATCCCTTAATCATGAGATGGTGGCGCTATTCTAACAACCAGCCTGGCAGTGCCCAAACTGCTTCCGTTAATCCCGAGATTTGATTCCCGGTCACGTTAGAGGCAAATCTCCTTTAGAAACTAAGATAGGCTGTTATATGTGAGCGTGATGGGCAGATAAATCATGTTCACGTCGAATACAGTAAAATCATAAAGCTCGTGCTGCACTCCAGCGAACAGAAAGTAGTCGCTGAGTGAGAGGCATTGATAAAGTGACTAGCAATTTGGCATTATGAACAGAGGATGCCTTATTAATCTTAAGGAAGCGCTAAACCGGTATGAGTCGTACAGTGGGCAAGTAGGTTTAATTTGAGTAGGCTTGTAATGGGCTTGTACTGTGATCTTTGATGTAGGCTTGTCTGATTACCCAGCTCACCATTTATTTTCCTGTGTAAACCTAGACTGTTTATACTGCTCCATTTTACCTAGGCTTTACTATGTAAAATTGCGTCGGTGGCAGCAAAACATCGGGTGAACTATGAAAGATATAAAAATTTCTTAAAGCAAATCTATCAGGATATTCGATCAAGGAAATGTAGTAGAAGGTAAACTCGTGTAAAAGAAAATGTATGAGAAGCCAGGTTGATAACATCAGCAACACCTATGGAAGAAAGATAACTTGTGTACAATGAAAATAGGAGAAAATATGATTAAAATAAATATATGCCTAGTAAATGTACGGATCACAGGCAGCCCAACTGAAACTGTCAGATTTACAGGAATGTATTTATAAATAAAATAATAAGCCTGAATAAAAGAATAAATAAGAATTGGGCTATGAGAAACGGAACAAGGAACTTGTTAATAATATACAAAAAATGCATAAGCGACCATGTTGAATAAAAAATACTAGAGCGAGTATTAAATACTATAAACAAGAGCGTATGAAGAGAAAAATTGAAAGCAACATTAAACAAAAATGTGTGATGGGGTAGGAGGGAGGGATAGTGGGTGACTCTGCAACGTGCTTATGCCTGATTTAACTGATTGGGACACCAGCCAGCCAGGGAGGACCAACTAACCATGGACCAGCCATCGCTGCTCTCCTTCTCAAGGCATATTTCATATCATATCTTCACAGAAGCTAATTTCTGGCTCATTTCATGAGATATGATTTTACTGAAGTGCGTTCATTAGTAAGTTTTTATTCAGGTTCAATACACGAGCTTAAATTTTTAAAGCTGTAGCTCGTGTTATACAGTAACTCTTAAATTACTAAATAACTCGTGTGTAAATTAACCCAGGATATCCCAAGATAAAATGATGAGCCAATAAATTTCAATTTTAACTTATTTGGGGCGAGGTCCTTGTGTTACACGAATATTTATTTCAAATTTATCATTTACATTAATAATATAAGCAATATATAATGAATATGCACTATATATGAAAATCATATAAATGAACATATTAGTTGAATAGTTATGTTCCTTCTACTTGTGTTACGTTAACAACAATACAGTAACAAGAAGTGAATATATTAGTTGCATGAATATAAAATCTATATAGTTATTAATCTTTTATCAGAGGTAACAATAATAAATATAATTTACAATGCAAAAACATCAGTTTCGTACATATATCAAATATATATAAGTAGTTTGGCATTAGGTTTGTCAGGAAACAGGACAAGTGTTTCCTGACGCGGGTCTTAGTCATATGTTGACGCACAACCTTATTAAAAAATACCTGGAAATGTGTTTACTTACAGTACAACTATGGTGCCAAACCAGTACATCCCTCTATAATTTTTAAATCAAAATATGTCCAACTTTAATCAGCTGATGTGATTCTTGCCGTTATTAGATATTTTCAAACCATATTTATATAACTCCCCTTTTATTCTTCTTTTGCATTTGTACACTCATTTAAAAGTAATTTCCGTGATATTTCTATGAAACTCCTTGGATCTTTGTAATACTCTAAAATAGTTATAATTATAACCTTAATTTTTAAAGGGTTGGAGGGGTAAGCCAGCGGAAGGCCTCGGTCAGATGACCAAAAGCTCCAGCTGCGGGTCATCATATGACTAAGACCCGCGTCAGGAAACACTTGTCATGTTTCCAATGGAAATAAGCCACTGTCTGACTTTTTGGGGCTATCCCAGGTTCTCTACACATATGCTGCTATGTATGATAATTCTATGTAAATGTATTTGTGTATACCTGAATAAACTTACTTACAAGCCTAATACTTACCTTTGATCTTTGTATGTGAAGTGAATTGATAATAAACAATGTAGGATGGGAAAAGCGAATGCCAGATTAAAATTCGTTTATAGACAGACTCTTGTACAATACCATGTAGATTCTTTTTGTTCTTCATGGTTCTCTGCTTTAACGGACAAAAAAAAAAAACTTAGCTACAAATTATCCGCATTAACATGACAAGATTCATCTTGGACCTGCGTTCAAGAGAACACGTAGGACAAGACGAATTACAAAAACTGGAAATACGTATAGTGGCAGATAGAATAATTCAACTGAAACTCAACCATACACACAAAATCCTAATTTATAATTGCCCATAATTGTTGAGCTGTTACGTACATTTTTTTTTTACAATTAATAAATATCTTTATTTACTACAAGTACATGTACATAGTATACAGGCCTAGCTGACATCAGTGACATACCTGGAGTTTACCGAGAGAGGGTTTCGGGGGTCAACGCCCCCGCGGCCCGATCTGAGACCAGGCCTCATGGTGGATCAGGGTCTGATCAACCAGGTTGTTAATGCTGGCCGCACGCAAGCTGACGTACGAACCACAGCCCGGTTGGTCAGGTACTGACTTTAGGTGCCTGTCCAGTGCCTTCTTGAAGACAGCCAGGGGTCTATTGGTAATCCCCCTTATGTATGCTGGGAGGCAGTTGAACAGTCTTGGGCCCAAGACTCTTATTGTGTTCTCTCTCAGTGTACTCGTGGCGCCCCTGCTTTTCATCGGGGGAATGTTGCATCTCCTGCCGAGTCTTTTGCTTTCATATAGAGTGATTTTCGTGTGCAAGTTTGGTACCAATCCCTCCAGGACTTTCCAAGTGTATATTATCATGCATCTCTCGCCTGCGTTCGAGGGAATACAGATCAAGGACTTTCAACCGTTCCCAGTAGTTTAGGTGCCTTATCGCACTTATGTGTGCCGTGAAAGTTTTTTGTACACTCTCCAGGTCTGCGATGTCGCCAGCCTTGAAGGGGGCCGTTAGTGTACTATATAGAAAACCCTTTGTTATGCTGAGCATTTCGGACAAATTAGTTCAGTGTCCCAGGATGCGACCCACACCAGTCGACTAATACCCAGGTACCCATTTTACTGATGGGTGAACATAGACAAATCCCGCCCGTGGTATGGTTAAACATGCCCAGTGTTTATACCCTGGCTGGGAGTCGAACCCAAACCCTCGCCGTGTGAAGCAAGATAAGATAAGATTTCGTTCGGATTTTTAACCCCGGAGGGTTAGCCACCCAGGATAACCCAAGAAAGCCAGTGCGTCATCGAGGACTGTCTAACTTACTTCCATTGGGGTCCTCAGTCTTGTCCCCAAGGATGCGACCCACACCAGTCGACTAACACCCAGGTACCTATTTGCTGCTAGGTGAACAGGACAACAGGTGTAAGGAAACGTGTCGAAATGTTTCCACCCGCCGGGAATCGAACCCGGGCCCTCCGTGTGTGAAGCGGGAGCTTTAGCTACCAGGCTACCAAAGCCCTAATAGAATGTATATAAGCCTAATATAAATCGATAGGGACCCCAGTGAAAATAAGTCACATATTTGACTTGACGCGAGTTATCCTAGGTTTAATCTACATAATGTACTTTTTGTGTGTCCATTACATTTGTGTGCCTTCAGAACCGTTGTAAAAAATATTTGTATGTTATGTACGCAAACCTAAATAAAAACAGAGAGATGTCTCGATGAACATAGGCTGAGAGTTTACTTTAATCCCTATTTTAATTAAGTATTACAGTATTTTTGACTGGTGGTGATAGGTAAAATGCATCCTGAATGACTTTATGAATAGTCGATAGGTTGGTTGCTGATTAAGATAAGAGAATAATAATATCTTTATTTCTACAAGAACATGTACAAGGTATACAGACCATAGCTGACATCAATGACATACTACGATACAGAAAGCCGCTTGTTATACAAAGCATTTCCCGCAAAGTTATTGTACAAATATTTTAACAATGGAGATCTGGTTATTGCTGCGTAGTCGATAAGCGTTAGACCTAATGAACTAGCTCAGTAATGAATTAATGTTGTGTTGAGAACATGTACCGCGATTTCCCTAAATCATATCCAAAATAAAAATTGGAAAAGATATAATAGTTAATCATAAAAGGAGGAGAAAGAAAACGTTACCAATACTTCGTTAAAAGAAAACAAACAAGGTAAACTTAAGTAATAATGATATTCAGTAGATGCAGCAGTAAGTGTTTATTTAGGTACAGATACACATAAATACAGTTACATAAATTATCATACATAGCAGCATATGTGTAGATTATCTAGGATAACCCAAAAAGTCAAAGTTACTTATTTCCATATAGATTAAAAGATTTTATTTGGATTATTAACCTGGAAGGTTCAAAACCCAAGATTTTACCATCATAGCCACTTATCAACCCGCCGGGCTTATTTCCATTGTGGTACTTAGTCCGTTTCCTCACGACAGTCGGCTAACACCCAGGTACCTGCTTACAACTTAGTAAAGAGGCAGAGATTTTTTTAGATTTTGCCACCGAAGTGGCTAGTTTATTGTGCACCCCATATCCATCCTGTGGACGGTAGCGCGAGAGCATATGGATACACAAAAGGCCTAGGAACTAGGCCCCAAAGGGTTAACAGGAATACATATGGATTTATATCTACATATCTATAGTTCACTTATCTGTTACAAGTAAATTTAGGAAATTTGCTTAGTATATCTGGTATCTTATTTTCATTAATAAGATATCTTGACATGTCACATAGGTTATTATACTGTCTGTCTCTGTATTCTTCAATAAGTGGACAATTAAGTACATAGTGTTCAAGAGAGTGACCATATGCCTGATCACATAATTTACATTTAGTTTGATCATCATCTGTGTGTCTCCCAAACTGCCAGAAGTACTTGTAACCAAGCCTAAGCCTGGCCACTACAACATCAGTCAGTCTGTTCACATTGCAAGTTGCTCCATAAACATACTTATCTACGTTCATGTTATCATAGTGGGTTATAGATCTACTCAGGCTTCTAACTGCATTCCTATAACAATCATCTTCATTATTTACTTCTCTCCTAATATTATTCCTAATGCTAGACACAGTTATACCAAAGTTATATTTTACGTTCTCCTTCTGGATACTCTTCTTGGCTAACATATCAACTTTATCATGAAGGAGTAATCCAATGTGTGATGGGATCCATAGCAATTGTACATTAATTCCTTTGTCCCTAATTTTTGAGTATCTATACCTGGCTTCCCCAATGAGCATGTTGTTGGAGTCATTATATGAGCCAAGAGCCTTCAATGATGACATAGAATCAGTAATGATGATAGAGTCAAGCTCAGTGTCATAGGTTAGCTTTAGCGCCATTAGGATTGCAAACAATTCAGTTTGCAGTGTAGACGCCCAGTTGTTAATTCTTATGCCTAACTCAACAAATTTATTATCGTTCTTAACTAGGGAGGTGGCAACAAGAGCAGATGCAGCCCTGCCAGAAGACTCCTGTTTAGATCCATCAGTGTATATAACTTGTGATAACTTATTACTACCAGCTAGGCGAAAAATTTCTTCTTGAGCAGTTGCTCTAACAAGAGATTTAAGGAAGGGATTACTAGCAATGAGCTTCTTGGGAGGGACTTCTAGATATGTGATATTAAATGAACACATCTTCCATGGAGGGGTGAAATGCTCTTGTTGCCTACAGTGATACAGTTCATGCAGGTTATAAAACTTAATGCAATTGCACGTTTTCACAATCCATTTAGATCTGTGTGTATTTACCTCTAGACACTTGGTAAGATTCACTGTGACAGTGTCTGGTTCGTTTCTCAACATTCTAATACCGAGTACAGTGTTAATTTCAACAATCCTATCACTGATACTAGAAATACCAAGCTCCTTCCTCATGTTAAGAACTTTTGTAGATCTGGGACAGCCAAGAATAGTCCTGAGAGCTTCATTTTGCATTAACTCCAAGGGTCGGAGGGAACTTTCTCTAGCTAATATCAACATGGGAGCAGCATAATCAAGGACCTAACATAGGCTATGTACATCATTCTCACGATTCTCACATTAGCACCATAGTTGGGATTGTAGCCAGCAACAGCTTTAAGAGCATTTAGCCTAGCTTTACATTTCTTGTTTAGTTGTGGTATAGTGGATTTGTTAAAGGGTACATCTACACCAAGATATCTGTAAGTTTTAACGTAGCTAATGATTTCACCCTGCAAATAGATGGGTGGAGGATGTCGTTTGCTTGTTAATATCTTTGTTTTAGAGGAAGATATTATGAGGCCTAGTCGATTACAAATTGCTTGAACTTCATTAAGAATGGTATTCATCTTCTTATGCCCTGTTGTATGGATCATGATATCATCAGCATAGCTTATAGCTATATGTTTAGGTGAGGCAGGTAGAGCATTTAGGAGAGCATTAATCAGAATATTAAATAGCATGGGACTAAGAACTCCTCCCTGCGGTGTACCTAAAGACATTTCTTTAGAATCACTTCTGAAGCCTTGGTAAGGGACAGAGGATACTCTATTTGACAGGTATCCTATTATCCAGCAGAATAAGCTACCACCAATATTCATTTTTGCTAGTTCATGTGGTATAACGGTTCTGTTTGCAATATCAAATGCAGATTTTAGATCAAGAAAAGTGGTAAAACTGGTAGAGGTGTGTGCACTGAGAAAGGTGGAAATACAGTTCTGCACACTTTTACCTTTCATGAACCCATAGAGGTAGGGGGAAAGTTGATGTCTGATTCTGTAGTACAATCTGTTAAGCATCATTCTTTCAAAAGTTTTGCAAAGACAACTAGTTAAGGAGATCGGCCTAAATGTATCAGGCTGTTGGGGCTTAGGGATAGGCACAATGAGACTATTGGTCCAGGAAGTAGGAAGAACGCCCTCAATGTAACTGAGATTATACAGTGCCAACAAAGGGTTATCAGGCACGTGCCTTAGAGTTCTGAGAATATCATAGGTTATACCATCCTCTCCAGGAGCAGTTGATCGACCTTTGGTTAATGCATTATCTAATTCATACTCGGTAAAGAGGCAATCACTCTCATCAATATTTTGGCTCATAAAATTAATCAGTTTCAACATTTCTTCAGAAGTACTCTCTAAATTTTTTCTAATATGAGATGGAAGGCTTTCATGCGCAATCTAACACATGCAGCTAGGAGGATTGGTAAAGCATACCGTGAATGTAGAACCCCAGACCTGCTCAGAACGTTCCAAGCTGCACTAACAAATGCAAGGAATAGAAAGGAAGAACTTAGGCAACAGGAATGGGAACAGTTTGTTAGTGGATTAAATAGGTCCACCCCTTTGAGTTTGGCTTGGAAAGGTATAAATAAAATAACCAGGAAAAAGACTGGCAATGTTGCTCATCCCTTTCCTCTTGAAAAAGCAAATGACCTCATAAATGACTGGTCCAAAACATCCAGTAAAGAGGCAGCAGGTGTAAGGAAACTTACCCAGTGTTTCCACTCGTGCCTGGGATCCATTGTATGTTCCTCAGCGTGTGAGCTGAGACCGATACCAAATGAACCACCACTAGCATCTAAGTGAATAAATCTGCAATTTGACCTTTATCAGAATATTATTGTGAAATGCAAAAAAAAAAAATATGTATTAGGCTACCTTTAGCTCTAGTCTTCAAGTGATTTGTACCACTTTTGGTATACAAGGCAAGATCACATTGTAACTCATTCGAGTTCTTTAGCGGATAGGTTCGTGGATGAAGTGGTAGCGCCTTCGGTTCACACCTGAAGTACCAGGGTTCGATCCCAGCATGGGAAGTGGATAAATAACCCCAGTGGAAATAAATATCACTGAATGGATTTCTTTAGTTATCCTTGGTTACTAACCCTCTGTTAATAATTAGAATAAAATTTTCTTAATCGATGACCATTTTCTCTGGGTAATTCAGAATTTTCAATTTCCGAATACAGTATTGAATTAGATAACTCAGTATTGTATTACGAATACTAAGATTAGTAACATCTACATAATGTTTTGTTTTATCGACTCATAACGCCTGTGTACCTCAAGACCATTGTATATATACTGAATGCTATGACTGCAAAATTCCAAGTTGACAGTTGGTTTACTTGCGCCTTTCAGCATTTTTATAGACAGCTCCTACCTATATATTGAGGTTATTCACAAATAGTTAGATTTCCACCATTTAAGCTGACTGATAGCCATACTCCTTTGTTGGTTGGCTAATGAAGCTTATAGCCTATCAGCCACGAGGGTCATTAAGGCAGTATATTGCCTGTTCACTCCCGCTCAAGAATACTTTAAAATCTAAAGTAGGGATTGAAGTAAACTGTGACAATACGAATACATATATACATTGAGAGACATCCACCTCACGATGCATATAGCCTGTAACTCATACTTCTTGTTAAACTGTTATTCTTGGTAATGACTTGCAATATCGTAATATTACGATTTTAACAACTCTCGTAAGAACTGGCTTTGATTCCAAGGGGCAAGCATGTCCTTGGAGTAACAGGTCAGTGCTTTAACCATTGTACCATACTGGATTATAAAATTCGTCCATATATATTTCAATATACTGTTTGGCTAGCAGAGTACAGTGGATGGAGCACTGACCTGTTAGTTTTAGGACTGGTTTGTTAAACTATCCCACGGGTGGGGTTTGAACCCGCGGTCAGAGAGCCTCAAAACTCCAGATCGTCGCGTTAAACTGGTGAGACTGGTTTACCTGGAGTTTACCTGGAGAGAGTTCCGGGGGTCAACGCCCCCGCGGCCCGGTCTGTGACCAGGCCTCCTGGTGGATCAGAGCCTGATCAACCAGGCTGTTGCTGCTGGCTGCACGCAAACCAACGTACGAGCCACAGCCCGGCTGGTCAGGAACCGACTTTAGGTGCTTGTCCAGTGCCAGCTTGAAGACTGCCAGGGGTCTGTTGGTAATCCCCCTTATGTATGCTGGGAGGCAGTTGAACAGTCTCGGGCCCCTGACACTTATTGTATGGTCTCTTAACGTGCTAGTGACACCCCTGCTTTTCATTGGGGGGATGTTGCATCGTCTGCCAAGTCTTTTGCTTTCGTAGTGAGTGATTTTCGTGTGCAAGTTCGGTACTAGTCCCTCTAGGATTTTCCAGGTGTATATAATCATGTATCTCTCCCGCCTGCGTTCCAGGGAATACAGGTTCAGGAACCTCAAGCGCTCCCAGTAATTGAGGTGTTTTATCTCCGTTATGCGCGCCGTGAAGGTTCTCTACATTTTCTAGGTCAGCAATTTCACCTGCCTTGAAAGGTGCTGTTAGTGTGCAGCAATATTCCAGCCTAGATAGAACAAGTGACCTGAAGAGTGTCATCATGGGCTTGGCCTCCCTAGTTTTGAAGGTTCTCATTTTCCATCCTGTCATTTTTCTAGCAGATGCGATTGATACAATGTTATGGTCCTTGAAGGTGAGATCCTCCGACATGATCACTCCCAGGTCTTTGACGTTGGTGTTTCGCTCTATTTTGTGGCCAGAATTTGTTTTGTACTCTGATGAAGATTTAATTTCCTCGTGTTTACCATATCTGAGTAATTGAAATTTCTCATCGTTGAACTTCATATTGTTTTCTGCAGCCCACTGAAAGATTCGGTTGATGTCCGTCTGGAGCCTTGCAGTGTCTGCAATGGAAGACACTGTCATGTAGATTCGGGTGTCATCTGCAAAGGAAGACACGGTGCTGTGGCTGACATCCTTGTCTATGTCGGATATGAGGATGAGGAACAAGATGGGAGCGAGTACTGTGCCTTGTGGAACAGAGCTTTTCACCGTAGCTGCCTCGGACTTTACTCTGTTGACGACTACTCTCTGTGTTCTGTTAGTGAGGAAATTATACATCCATCGACCGACTTTTCCTGTTATCCCTTTAGCACGCATTTTGTGCGCTATTACGCCATGGTCACACTTGTCGAAGGCTTTTGCAAAGTCTGTATATATTACATCTGCATTTAGGACCTTGTCGTAATGATCCAATAGTTGAGACAGACAGGAGCGACCTGTTCTAAACCCATGTTGCCCTGGGTTGTGTAACTGATGGGTTTCTAGATGGGTGGTGATCTTGCTTCTTAGGACCCTTTCAAAGATTTTTATGATATGGGATGTTAGTGCTATCGGTCTGTAGTTCTTTGCTGTTGCTTTACTGCCCCCTTTGTGGAGTGGGGCTATGTCTGTTGTTTTTAGTAACTGTGGGACGACCCCCGTGTCCATGCTCCCTCTCCACAGGATGGTAAAAGCTCGTGATAGGGGCTTCTTGCAGTTCTTGATGAACACGGAGTTCCATGAGTCTGCCCCTGGGGCAGAGTGCATGGGCATGTCATTTATCGCCTGTTCGAAGTCATTTGGCGTCAGGATAACATCGGATAGGCTTGTGTTAACCAAATTTTGTGGATCTCTCATAAAAAATTCGTTTTGATTTTCGACTCTCAGTCTGGTTAGCGGTTTGTTGTTAGTTAGAAACCTGCCTGTTTCGTGAATTGTTTACAAATTGTGGTTTTACTATTTCTAGTCGAGATAACACAAGCGATGTGAATAGTGTCGTCATTGGCATTATTTCTCTTGTCTTCAATGTTCTCATTTTCACTGTTCATATCATAAATGGTATATAACAGCGACAAATTAATGAGTAAAATACATGTGCAACAATTAGGTAATTTTATTGTCGAAACGTAATAAAGTTACCTAAGTTTTACTCATCGCCCTATCATTGTTATAGTATTCATAGTATTTACCTTATTGTTTTTTTTTTCAGATTGATGGGTCCTCACGCACTATTATGCGTGAGTTCCTATCTCGTTCAGCGAGATAATTCTCTTTTTTTTTTTATCTAGTTTTCATGTTGAGTCTTTATCCATTCTTTGCCTGAGCATTTGGAATTAGTCAGTTGTGAGCATCGTATTATTTTCTACTGTACTGGAAGACATTGTTCATATTAACTTGCATTTTTTCCGTATTTTCTTCCGAGGCAACTTTTATGCTAATCTTGGTATCGTCCGTCAATGATAATGCGAAGCTAGTGCTAGTGTTTTGATTATATTTTTCTGCGACGATCAGATATTGTGGCTGGGTTTATCCCGGTTTTATTTCACCTCTAACCCTTCGTCCCTCTCTCTCTCTCTCTCCCCGACTTCTCTTCCACTACCCCTACTCTCTCATCTCACCCTCTTGGGTCTTACTACCCCATTATCAGAAAGAGTAAAGGTGCCAGGACCTTACCTTAGGGGTAGTGATTTTTTTATTGAAACTTGAAAATTGCTTTGCTTACTACCACTTTGTGGTCTATTTGTTAAACAATTGAATATCAGTTTTCTACTTCATGACCTCATGGGTTATCCCTTCATGGTCGTAGGCGCAGTGGATAAGAAAAATATATTTTTATATCTTATATTTTTATTATTACCGGATGACTAAACTAAAGACAGATAATTTGTAATGAGTCAAATGTGAGCTAGAAATATTTCACAGTTTGTGCTGTAGTAGTATAGGAGTTAAAGATAGATCACAGTTTGTGCTGACATAGTATCAGAGAAAGCATGAACGTCAGTGTGAAACTGAGACATACAAAAAATAATTAAAGACAAGGAAGGAATGAAATTTGTAATACATTTCGATTTAATCAATTTTAATTTGATTATAATTCGTATGTATACTAGAATAGATTATAAAACGCAATATATACACACATTACAAGAGTTAACAGCAGTGAAGTACACACTACTCAGTCTCTATCTTAATTACATCACAGATTCCACTCAAAAGTAATTATTATATTCACAGAAAGTCTTAAAAAATAATGGGTCACCCTTCACTTGAAGGTATTTCAGTAAAATTTATGATCATTGTTGCATTAGGATGCCGAGCCGTTTTATAAATACGTTTATAAGTTACGTACAGTAGATATTAGTGCACAAAATATACGGTTTTATTGGGTTTAGTGAGTTAAAGATTTTTGGGGTTTTGGAATAGTCTTCATGAGTTTCTTCACTCTTGAATTTTAAAAATAACATTGCAGAGAGTATTCTCTTTCAGTTAACATTTCGCCTTGCTGAGCTTTATCCAATCCCAAGATTTCCACGTCTAATATTAAATCCACCACCGAACCCTGGCCTTCTTGATCCAGTGTAAAATCCACTACTGAACCTAGCCTTTCAGATCCAGTGTCAAATCCAACACTGAGCCATGTGAGGCAAAATGTTACGTGAAATATAATCCACTCTCAATACAGTGTTTCTGTTTCGCATTGTCGTCAGCACTTTGTGCTCTACTCTACTATAACATGTTTACAGTTGGGCGTTTGCGGACACGCACGCAACAAAAGACATTAGAAGAGCGGTATTACTTAAGTCAGAGCTTGGGAGGTTGTAAATTTTTTGGGGTGGAAAATTTATCTCGTATGGTAGTGTCTTTTTTCAGAAATTTAATGCCGTATATATCATGGTAGATCTGTTCCAAGTCTTGTGGTTCCTCTGCTGTGAGCTCTGGCTCAACTGGTATTGAAACTTCTGCTCTAATATCATTTTTGGAAGCAATAGAAATATCTTTTATTGGCGCAGCATTTATAATGTTTTCAGGGACATCAAATGGGGTTTTAGGCCCACCTGCAACTTGCACTAAAGAAAGCTCAGGTGGGCCTAACTCAAAAAACGGAAATACAACGCTGTCTGGGTTGATGTAATTCTTTGACCCTTTTCGTTGACCGGTAATTGACACCGAACTGGAAGAGGCGGAGCTCACAAAGTCTGCAGCTGCTTCACTCTTTAGTCCTCCCGCAGTGGAAGAAAATGAGGATCCTACTTCATTACTTGGTGAGAAACCAGGGGGCGCACCTGACCCAAAGCTAGAGTCTATGGAAAAATCATTCGGAAATGGTGGACCCTGTAAAGGAACGTCAGACGCGGCTAATGTGCCTGTTGTAAAACCTACATCGGCAGATACTGAACTGTCCATACGAAGTCCAGAACCACCACCGAAACCAGGTAATGGTACTCCAGTTGATCCGCCAGAGAATCCAGAACCACTCGACTTACTATCATCAATTCCTTGACTAACTGCTGATCCACTTGCTGGGGAGCCAAAATCTAACCCTATACCACTTCCGAAGCTTGGAGTGGATACTGCATCTCCAGCGCCACCTACACCAGACGTAGACCCTTCTATACCTCCAAAGTTAAACCCTGAGCTTCCTGCATCGGCACTGGACCCAGACAAAGACACTCCGATTTCACTGCCCAATCCAGGACTTACTGCTCCAGTACCCAAATCTCCGGTGCTGAATTCTGAAAATCCTGCTCCGGTACTGAATCCAGGACTTCCTGCACCCGAAGCAGTTGCCGAAATTCCAGGTCCTCCAAATCCAGGCAACGCAACTCCAACTTCACCAAATCCTGCGCTTCCTTTTTCAGTACCTAATCTTGAGCTTCCTGTTCCACTAACGAATCCATTGCGGAATCCTGGACTTCCTTTTCCTGCGTCAAATCCTGAACTTCCAGAAGCTGAAGCAGTCGCTGAGGTTCCAAATCCGAATCCTGGGGTGGATGCTCCAAATTCACTACCAATACCAGAACCTGTTCCACTGCTGAATCCAGGACTTTCTGCTCCACTATCGAGTCCTATACCTACTGCGCCAGAACCGAATTCTAAATTTCCAGTACCAAATCCTGGACTTCCTGCTCCAGAACCAGTCCCAGAAGTTCCTGTTCCCCCAAATCCAGGCAGAGCTACTCCTACCTCACCAAATCCCGAGGTTCCTGTTCCACTACCGAATCCTGAACTTCCTATACCCGAATCGGTTACTGAGGCTCCAAATTCAGATCCTGGCCCAGAACTTTCTGCTCCAGTATCGAGTCCTATGCCAAGTGCACCAGTGCCGAATCCTAAATCTCCAGTACCAGATCCTGCAGTTCCTACACTCGAATCAGTCCCTGAAATTCCAGCTCCACCAAAACCAGGCAATGAAACTCCTACTTCAGCAAATCCTGGACTTCCTGCTCCGGTACCGGCTCCTGGACTTCCTCCAATATCAAATCCTGGACTACCTGATCCAGTACTGAGTCCAATACCTACTGCATCAGTACTGAATCCTGAATCTCCGGTACCAAATCCTGGAATTCCTGTTCCAGTGTCGAGTCCAGTACCTGTCGCACCAGTACTGAAATCAGGACTTCCTGTACTAGCTCCGAATCCTAAATCTCCAGTACTAAATCCTGGACTTCCTGCTGCGGAGTCCGTTCCTGAGGTTCCGGCTACACCAAAGCCAGGTAGAGGCACTCCAACTTCACCAAATCCTGGACTTCCTGCCCCAGTACTAACTCCAGGACTTACTGCTCCAGTGTCAAGTCCTATGCCTAATGCACCGGTGCCGAATTGTGAATCAACAGTGCCAAACCCTGGACTTCCTGCTCCAGTATCAGTCCCTGAAGTTCCAGCTCCACCAAAGCCAGGTAGAGACACTCCTACTTCACCAAATACTGGACTTCCTGCTCCAGTACTAACTCCAGGACTTACTGCTCCAGTGTCAAGTCCTATGCCTAATGCACCGGTGCCGAATTGTGAATCAACAGTGCCAAACCCTGGACTTCCTGCTCCAGTATCAGTCCCTGAAGTTCCAGCTCCACCAAAGCCAGGTAGAGACACTCCTACTTCACCAAATACTGGACTTCCTGCTCCAGTACTAACTCCAGGACTTCCTGTTCCAGTGTCGAGTCCTGTGCCAATTGCTCCAGTGCCAAATCCTGAATCAGCAGTGCCAAATCCTGGACTGCCTGCACCTGCATCAAAGCCTGGACTTCCAGCTCCAGAATCAGCGCCTGTAGTTACTGCTCCTACTCCAAATCCAGGCAAAGGCACTCCAAATTCAGGGCTTGCAGGTCTTGTACCGAATCCTGGACTTCCAGCTCCAGTAGTAACACCTGAATCTACTGCACCAGTACCAAATCCTGAATCCCCAGTACCAAACCCTGGAGTTCCTGTTCCAGCTTCAAACCCCGGACTTCCTGCTCCAGTATCGAGTCCAATACCTACTGCACCAGTACTGAAATCTGGACTTCCTCTACTAATTTCGGATCCTAAATCTCCAGTACTTAATCCTGGACTTCCTGCTGCGGAGTCCGTTCCTAAGGTTCCGGCTTCTCCAAAGCCGGGTAAAGGCACTCCACCAAATCCTGGACTTCCTACTCCAGTACTAACTCCAGGGCTTCCTGCTCCAGCACTGATTCCAGGACTGCCTTCTCCAGTGTCAAGTCCTATGCCTACTGCGCCAGTGCCGAATTGAGGATCAACAGTGCCAAATCCTGGACTGCCTGCTCCTGTATCAAAGCCTGGACTTCCTACTCCGGTATCAGTTCCTGAAGTTCCAGCTCCACCAAAGCCAGGTAGAGACACTCCTACTTCACCAAATCCAGGAATTCCTGCTCCAGTACTAACTCCATGACTTCCTGCTCCAGTGCTAACTCCAGGACTTCCTGCTCCAGTGTCGAGTCCTATGCCTACTGCACCAGTGCCGAATCCTGAATCAGCAGTGCCAAATCCTGGACTGCCTGCTCCTGCATCAAAGCCTGGACTTCCTGCTCCAGAATCAGCTCCTGTAGCTCCTGTTCCTACTCCAAATCCAGGCAAAGGCACTCCAAATTCAGGGCTTGCTGTTCCAGTACCGAATCCTGGACTTCCAGCTCCAGTACTAACTCCTGAATCTACTGCACCAGTACCAAATCCAGAATCCACAGTACCAAATCCTGGACTTCCAGTTTCAGCATCAAATCCTAAACTTCCTGTTCCAGAATCAGTCGGAGAAGTTCCAGCTCCAAAGCCAGACAGAGGTACTCCTACTTCACCAAATCCAGGAATTCCTGCTCCAGTACTAACTCCAGGACTTCCTGCTCCAGTGTCGAGTCCTATGTCTACTGCACCAGTGCCGAATCCTGAATCAACAGTGCCAAATCCTGGACTGCCTGTTCCTGCATCAAAGCCTGGACTTCCTGCTCCAGAATCAGCTCCTGTAGCTCCTGTTCCTACTCCAAATCCAGGCAAAGGCACTCCAAATTCAGGGCTTGCTGTTCCAGTACCGAATCCTGGACTTCCAGCTCCGGTACTCACTCCTGAATCTACTGTACCAGCACCAAATCCTGAATCCACAGCGCCTGGGCTTCCTGTTCCACCATCAGATCCAAAACTTCCTGTTCCAGAATCAGCTCCAGCTCCACCAAAGCCAGGTAGAGGTGCTCCTATACTGCCAAATCCAGGACTTCCTGCTCCAGTACTGATTCCTGAATCCAAGGTGTCAAATCCTGGACTTCCCGCTCCAATATCAAATCCTGGTGCTCCTGTTCCAGAGTCAGTCCCCGTGGTTCCAGTTCCTGCTCCAAATCCAGGTAAAGGTACTCCAAATTCAGGGCTTGCTGTTCCAGTACCTAACCCTGGACTTCCAGCTCCGACGTCAAATCCTGTAGCCGCTGCTCCAGTTTCAAACCCTGGACTTCCTGCTCCAGTATCAAATCCTGGAGCTACTGCTACAGAATCAGTCCCCGTGGTTCCAGTCCCTGCTCCAAATCCAGGCAAAGGTATTCCAAATTCAGGGCTTGCTGTTCCAGTACCTAACCCTGGACTTCCAGCTCCGATATCAAATCCTGGACTTCCTGTTCCAGAATCAAAGCCTGGAGTTCCTGCTCCAAAATCAGCCCCTGTGATTCCAGTTCCTGCTCCAAAATCAGCCCCCGTGGTTCCAGTTCCTGCTCCAAATCCAGGCAAAGGTACTCCAAATTCAGGGCTTGCTGTTCCAGTACTTAACCCTGGACTTCCAGCTCCGACATCAAATCCTGGACTTGCTGCTCCAGTATCAAAACCTGGACTTGCTGCTCCAAAATCAGCCCCCGTGGTTCCAGTACTGACTCCTGAATCCACAGTACCAAATCCTGGACTTCCTGTTTCAGTATCAAATCCTGGAACTCCTGCTCCAGAATCAGCCCCCGTGGTTCCAGTTCCTGCACCAAATCCAGGCAAAGGTACTCCAAATTCAGGGCTTGCTGTTCCAGTACCTAACCCTGGACTTCCAGCTCCGACATCAAACCCTGTAGCCGCTGCTCCACTATCAAAGCCTGGAGTTACTGCTCCAAAATCAGCCCCCGTAGTTTCAGTTCCTGCTCCAAATCCAGGCAAAGGTACTCCAAATTCAGGGCTTGCTGTTCCAGTACCTAACCCTGGACTTCCAGCTCCGACATCAAACCCTGTAGCCGCTGCTCCAGTATCAAAGCCAGGACTTGCTGCTCCACTATCAAAGCCTGGAGTTACTGCTCCAAAATCAGCCCCCATGGTTCCAGTTCCTGCTCCAAATCCAGGCAAAGGTACTCCAAATTCAGGGCTTGCTGTTCCAGTCCCTAACCCAGGACTTCCAGCTCCGACATCAAAACCTGTAGCCGCTGCTCCAGTATCAAAGCCTGGACTTGCTGCTCCACTATCAAAGCCTGGAGTTACTGCTCCAGAATCAGCCCCAGTGGTTCCAGTTCCTGCTTCAAATCCAGGCAAAGGTACTCCAAATTCAGGGCTTGCTGTTCCAGTACCTACCCCAGGACTTCCAGCTCCGACATCAAATCCTGTAGCCGCTGCTCCAGTATCAAAGCCAGGACTTGCTGTTCCACTATCAAAGCCTGGAGTTACTGCTCCAAAATCAGCCCCCATGGTTCCAGTTCCTGCTCCAAATCCAGGCAAAGGTACTCCAAATTCAGGGCTTGCTGTTCCAGTACCTAACCCAGGACTTCCAGCTCCGACATCAAAACCTGTAGCCGCTGCTCCAGTATCAAAGCCTGGACTTGCTGTTCCAGTATCAAAGCCTGGAGTTCCTGCTCCGAAATCAGCCCCCGTGGTTCCAGGCAGAGGTACTCCAAATTCAGGGCTTGCTGTTCCAGTACCTAACTCTGGACTTCCAGCGCCTACATCAAGCCCTGGACTTCCTACTCCAGTGCCTAATCCTGGACTTTCTACTCCAGAACCAACTCCAGTTTCAGCTTCAGTTCCAAACCCAGGAAGAGGAACTCCAAAATCAGCGAACCCAGGGCTTCCCACTCCAGTACTAAGCTCTGGAGTTACGGTTTGTTGACACTCCGCTGGAAGAAGAGATGGGTGTGTCTTTCCAGCGAGTTGGCACTGATCCGCTAAGGTTGGGTCTTCGGGTGTTGCACCAAGAGTTCCAACATCACTAGGTCCTGCTGGACTTGGGAGGCCAACACCAGTTCCTCCTCCATCCAAAATTACGACTCGCTCACCATCATCAAAAAAAGCCGGTGTAGATGGTCCAACGGGCTGAGCACCACCAGTTTCTAGACTTGGCAGCGGGACGCCCACGCTAATTGGACTACTGCCCGTTGTCGTAGTCGCAGGCCCTGATATCGAGACACTGGAAGGTGGGCCTTGGAAGGATGTATCTCCGGCTCCTTGGCCAACTTGATCGAATCCAGGAAGAGGAATGCCTCCTCCAGCAGGTGTCAGGAATCTGTCATCATCATCATCATCATCGGTAGTAATGAAGACACTCTGTATTCCCGTAGGTCCTCCACCAGCCTGGTCAGTTTGATCGAACCCAGGAAGAGGTATTCCAACACTGCCACTAGAACCATCGTAACCAGGAGATCCAGGTCCTGCTGAGCTGTCAACTCCAAATCCAGGAAGCGGGACTCCTACTGGGCCCATTTGTACACCAGTGGATGTTTCTAATCCAGGATCTTCAATACCAGGAAGAGGCACACCTACGAATTCACTTCCAGGGCCAGCAGGTGCCCCTATTGTATACTGAGTATCATCGTGTCCCGGAGAAACTGTCCCGCCACTTGTGATCACTTGATGAACCTTGAAATGTTGTTCCTTCAGCTTCTTTACGTCGCCGTCATCTTCCGGAAAAATATTTTTAGAGTTTAGTACTCTATAGCCACCTTCATCAGCAACATATTCAACATTGATTTCGCGACCATTTGGAGCAGTCCATCCAAATTTTCCTTCCATAGTTCCATCTTTTTTCACAGCTTGTTGTTGATATTGATCATCGAGGGTGTAGCCCCATCGGACGGTACCTTGGCCATCGATGAAGTTATAGCGGTTAGACAGAATATTGTCGTGTAGTACTATACGCTCTTCATCGCTGCCCTCACGCCTCAGGCTTACGAAATTTGAGCCAACTAAGAGCCTTAGGTCGTCATCGTCGTCTCCATCAAGATCCTCATTTGAATAATCCACGGTATATATATATGGATTGTTAAATGTTGCGAGCATCTGCTTTGGATGTACATTAGTCCTGGTAGCAAGCGGAGCCGTAGGTGGTATGAAGAGCTTCTGAGGATGAGTTGGGGCACTTCCTTCTGGGTAATATCTCCTACCTAGGCTCATGTAAGGTACGTTATCGTCGTATTCAAAGGAATCATTAATATTATCATCATCATCATCATCATCCTTAAACACGAGAAACTGAGAGGAAAATCCTGCTTGGGAACCGGGGGAACTTCTTGCTCTTGGCAAGACGGAGCTACCAATAGAGAACTCTACATTCTTGTCTACCAGTGTGTGGTGATTGTGGCTACGGCTATGAGTGGCTGCATGGGTGTGTGTTGCACTGCTCCCGCTCCCAGGAACCGCACTGAGAGATGGCAAACTAACACCCACATTAGGATTATGACCAGGAGCAGAAATAGAAAACTGTGTACCAGTCGGGTGGCTCAGTCTGTACCCTTCCTTACTGTTGTTGTCAGGTTCTTCTGCGCTCTCAGGCTTCACGAAAAATTGTTGTCCCTGGAAGCCTCTGCCACCACCAGTGCTGTAGCTGACTGAGTAGTTTGGGCTGACAATCCTTTCTCTGCTGGTAGTATCTTCTCTGCTGAGGTCTGCAGGTGCACCTTGAGACACCCGTAGGAGGCAGCAGAGCAGCAGAACACTAGGATACAGCAGGAGCGGCCGCCCGCTCCGCCACCGTCCCATCTTGAACGAATTCTGTGGAAAAAAAATAAGTTAGTATAAACATAATAACACTATTTTTTGAACTTAGGTCCATATAATATACAAAGATACATAGTGAAAATACATTTCTGCAAGGATGTAAGTTCTGATACACGGTAATGCTGAACAAATTTTAATTGAACACGTGAGCAGCTACATACGCATGCGTGTGTGGCAGAACTACTGGATTACAAAAGTTGGATGCAAATTTTATTAAAAGAAAATGGAGTTATCTCCTTTTATGAGATAGAACTGATAACATTACATTCCCCAGATTTACGGATTTACTGCATATCTAAATTACCATCATATACCTAAATCAGCTACTGCATATTCCATGGGTTATTAATTTTTATTCATTATTCTATGGGTACATTCATTACCATTACAGCATCAAGAATTTAACAAAGAATAACATGCAACACGGTGACTCCAGCACTGATATCTACGCTAATCCACGTGTGGCATCTCATAGACTATACGTAGGAGGAAATATGTACGAGCCTACAGTAACGCATCAATGAACATAGTTATGCTTGCAAAAGGGACGATACACTCAATGGCTGCATCGCAACACTCACAAGCATCTCAGGAAGTTCTCCAGAAGATAAAAAATGTCAAGGAATCAGACCTGAATCGTTAACTCGTGTGTGTAAATAAGACACCAGGGTCTTCATCAATTCATATCAGTTGATGAGGTCCCTGGGGAACGAAACGTCTTCACAATAAATGATGCTTGGAATCTGCTCTCTCAACGCTAATACCATCGCTCAAAACACAACCAACTTTCGTTATCTGGAAAATACTGACCGAAACCATTCTAGTGGAAGACTGCCATAACCTAAACCCCACTCACAAGTTGATCAGTAAGACACATATACGACATCTGAGTAAATTGCTCAAACGTTTCGCCTGCTCAACCGGCTACTTCAGTCGAGTACAGGAGAATACAGCGTTGATGGCAGTAGAAGTACTTTGAGGTGATCAGTCAACCTTGGTCGGTGGTCAGTCCCTCTAGCTAAATCATTGGCATTGCTATATTCACCTATATTCGACTGAGGAAGCCTGTTGTGAAGGCGAAACATTTCGGCAATTAGGATACTCAAGTGTTGAACATGTACATGTTTTATTCATCAGCTTCTCGTAATTGTGTTCAATCAGTAATTTAATAATCGGCCCACAGCCCATTTTGTACCAGACTCCGAGCACTGTATGTATATATTCTGTATTTCCTGGTCTCTGTATTGGGTTCATAAAATCCTTGGTTGTTGAAACGTGTCCTCCCATAAGTGTTCTATTGCCACATGCCTCAGTTGCATACAGATTCAGGCAGGGTCGGATCTGCTATGAAATTAATGAAGCTTAAGCTTCAGACCCCCTAATCCCAGAGGTGCCCCAGAAACGACTGTATACCACATTGCTTAAAAAAACTGTGTATACTGTATGAGAAGGGACCCCCATAACAGTTCAAGCTTCAGGACTAAAAATGTAAGCCCGCCACTGGATTCAGGGAGCAGAGTAACAGAGACAGGGAATAAAATATGATACCGAGCATAAAATAGCAACGGGTTAAGGACACACTGTTCAACCTCCGTTTTTTTTTTTCTAGCTCTGATAATTGTAATTTTTCTACACAAAAGGAAAATAATTTGCCCTTGTGTTGCGTCAGGCGAGTTTCTGAGGTTGTCTTGACATGTATAACTGTTGAATTCAGCGGATCATAAAAAATATATTTACATAGTAAATATTGATTCCCAAGTATCAGGTTGTCCTACCACTACTTCCTTCACTGTTGTATTCTATTATCTTCCACTGGAGATAAACAAGTGGATAGGCATTTCCTAAGTAATTAGATAAGTAGTTAATTAAGGAGGATGTTAAGCAAACAGGGAAATAAACAGCTAAACACTTTGGCAAATAGGTAAAAAAGTTCGGTAACCCGCATGTAGGCAAACAATTAGAGATAAGCAAGTGGATAGTTACGAGTTGTTAAATAACCAGCCATGGTAAACCAGAATATGTGAAGCTTAGGATATAAACAATACAAGACGGTCCAGTACGAGGGTGGGGACCCAAGAAGGACTAATACAGGCCGGTGCAGGTGCGTTGTGGGCCCAGAATGTGGCTGGGGACCCATGGTGGACCAGTCAGTGTCGATGCAGGCCCACTGTGGGTCCAGCACGAGGCTGAGGACCTATGGTGGACCAGTCAGTGTCGATGCAGGCCCACTGTGGGTCCAGCGCGAGGCTGAGGGACCCATGGTGGACCAATCAGTGTCGATGCAGGCCCACTGTGGGACCAGCACGAGGCTGAGGACCCATGGTGGACCAGTCAGTGTCGATGCAGGCCCACTGTGGGTTCAGCACGAGGCTGAGGGACCCATGGTGGACCAGTCAGTGTCGATGCAGGCTCACTGTGGGTCCAACACGAAGCTGAGGACCCATGGTGGACCAATCAGTATCAATGAAGGCCCACTGTGGGTCCAGCACGAGGCTGAGGACCCATGGTGGACCAGTCAGTGCCGGTGCAGGCCCACTGTGGGTCCAACACGAGGCTGAGGACCCATGGTGGACCAGTCAGTGTCGGTGCAGGCCCACTGTGGGTCCAGCACGAGGCTGAGGACCCAAGGTGAACCAGTCAAGGTGTACCGTTGTGCTAACCTCCCCTCCCTTCCTCTGCTCTCCTTACCTCACTCATCCCACGATGCTACTAACCTCAGTAACTACAAAAAAAAAAAAAACTTAAACCGATTTCGGAATACTCCCCTAAAAAAATCTTCAAGAAATCGATAATCAATCCAACCTCCCTAAAAACAATATTTAAAATTATCACGTGTCTGCTAGCAAAATTTTTATTTAATAAAAAAGAATATCAGGAAGACAAATACAATTTTTCTTAAAAAACAAGTCTGAGATGACCTTGAACCAGATATTTGTAAAGTTCACCAGGAGGGAGCCACCTGGTGTCCGCTGCAGGAAATAATAACGCATTTTCCCTGGTCGTGGATAGAAACGGCAATTAATAAATTTTACGTTATATCCGACGCTGTTAATAAGGGAAGTCATATATTGTATCAGTTGATTAATGAGTTTTCTGTTAAACGAGGTTCCTTGTTTTACATAAATAATCCGCACATAGAAACGAATGACGACGTTTCGGTCAGACTTGGACCATTAAGTAGTCAAATCGGACCGAAGCGTCGTTATAAATTTGTTCCTCCTATGAGCAGGTTGTGTTCTGTTCCAGTCATGGTATTGTGCCTTTATGTTCTTTAAGTAAACCTTTGTAGCGTCGATTACAATGATCGACGCTACGAACACTTATCAAGGCTGGGGACAGATCATCTCGTATTTACCTTCTCACTGCTTCTGATGTCTCCAGTATTTAAATCACCTATATATATTCAGCTGAGAAAATCCCGCCGAGCAGACGAAACGTTTCAACAATTAGGTTACCCAGTTATCGTACATGTATCTTACTCGACCAAAATCAACGTCGTGACAATTTCATGTTCTCCACCTGTCCTTTTTTTCATTAAGGTCGACATTGTGCTCTCGTATCAAATTTCTCGCTGTCATCCTCTCTTCATGAGCTTTATAACAGTGTTGTCAACACTAGGAGTTGTGGCATATAATGGCTATCTTACTATAAATGGTCTACAGTGACAGGTTTATGTGAGACTTAAGTATCTTTACTGCCGACAACAGAGATATCTAACTGCTGGATATGTCTTATCACGGAGTGGCTGCCCGCCGTGGCAGGTCGTTGTGATACTTCAGAAAGGTTATGGGTTCTTGGGCTGATCTTTTGAGGGATTCCGCTAGTTACCTTCGGCCACTTATACTTCCTCTTTCATCATTTGTCGTCCTTCTTTCAGGTACTTCCTTGAGTCCCTGAAGCACTCTTCCTGTCACCCTGGTACTTCCTTCACATCATTAAGCAATCGTTCATCTTGTAAAGTTCTAGCAGCCTAGAAAATGTTATCAGCCTACCACTTTGGGTAGGCAGACCCCAGATCCTGGGCCACTCGACCAATAATTAACCTGTTTATCCGTATTAACATTTAAATTCATGAACAGATTTTTCATAATTTCTCCTCTAGTTTGTTTCACATTTATACTACAGTAATGTGAACTTATCTTGGTGTTCAGCATGCATGTGTCTTCCCTTCTTCTGGTCGAACTTGTTTATGGATGCAATGATTACATCTCCTCTCCTATACAGATACTTGTGGGTTTAGCGCTTAGTTTTGATTGTAATAATAATATATTTCCAGAAACAAAAGGCTAATTTTCATTAGTTATTTGTCGTGATTTTTGTCCTCCATTTCGAGCCTGGGGGGCGAATCTCTGACCCCTCGATGCTGCAGCATCGAGGTTCATTAATAACCTATTAATCACCAGTCATGAATGCTTGAATTCCTAAAGTAGGGACTAAAATAATCTCTTAGTATATGTACACTGAGAGACACATACACCTCACGATCGGTCTTAGTATATGTACACTGAGACACACATACACTTCACGATCGGTCTCAGTATATGTACACTGAGACACACACACCTCACGATCGGTCTTACATATCTGGTGAATAGGACTTTGGAAGTCTTTGATCAGATTTCTGAAAGCCAGTCTTGCCTTTGCTAGTCTGTTATATGCTGCTGATGTTTGCCCTAAGCTACTGTTAATTTTGTTATGTGTTCTTCACGCAGCTTCTACTCTACATCCGGCTGCCTCGCCCTTGTATCAACTTTCAGAAATTTTTACTCGTCCCTGAGTTGAACTCTAGTAACTGCTGTTTCTCTCTCTCTCTCTGTCTCTCTCTCTCTCTCTCTCTCTCTCTCTCTCTCTCTCTCTCTCTCTCCCTGTTGTCTATATGTCAAGCTCTGGTTGCCTCAGATTTCTACATTTGTATTTCCTTATTATGATTTTTAAAGTGAATAATTTGTCCTTATTAACTACTGTATTTAAAAAAATTCTATCATAAGTAACCAGTTTCAGTAATGTTTATATAATTATCAACCAGATTATTACAGTAACAATTTCCTAATGTAATTATCGTCAACTTGATCAATCTCAGCAGTTCTATAATACTGACTTTTATAAAATTCAGGTTACTGATTAAATATCACGTGGCCGCACCCATGACTCATGACCCTTGACCTGAGGTCAAGGGTCATGGTGTTACGTCATGAGCTTATTCAGACGCTGTGTGTGTGTGTGTGTGTGTGTGTGTGTGTGTGTGTGTGTGTGTGTGTGTGTAGTTACCCACTTTTAATTATATATTTGTAGCTACAGGAACAGAACTATGTCCGCTGTGTCCCATTTTCAATAATTTTTTATCACATATTTTTTTTTTCAAATTTCCATTGATTGTAGACTTACTGTTTAAATTTATTCCAAAGGTGCCATCTGGGAAGAAAAAAAAATCTTCAGTTTGGCTCCACTTTTTCCTCACTATACAACTGTTACAGAGACTAAGAAATCTTCCTCAATCTTTCACGTAGTTTTTTAAGCTAGTGGTTATCATATTTTCCTTTTCTTCCTATGAGCCAACGTGGGCATCTGGTGTTAACCTTCCATCATGAAATACCGACAAGTTGATAATACTTGTGCAGCTTATCATATCTCATTTTTTTTCACCTCTGGTAGCCAATTTTTTCGTAACTCTGCTCTGAACTTTTTCTAGTTATCCCGCATGTTGTAGGTGTGGTCAGTTCACAACTGCTGCAACTTTCAATTTTGCTGTAACATATGTTGTAAATACATATATTTATAACATGTCTCCATCCATATCAAGTAAATATAGTTTGCCAGTGTAGCATCTAAAATTTCTAGTGTAACATAAAAAATTTACCAGTGTATGGTGTATATTGGCGAGTGTAGCATGTAAGTTTGTCAGTGTAGCATGTAAGTTTGTCAGTGTAACATGTAAGTTTGTCAGTGTAGCATGTAAGTTTGTCAGTGTAACATGTAAGTTTGTCAGTGTAGCATGTAAGTTTGTCAGTGTAGCATGTAAGTTTGTCAGTGTAGCATGTAAGTTTGTCAGTGTAGCATGTAAGTTTGTCAGTGTACCATGTAAGTTTGTCAGTGTAGCATGTAAGTTTGTCAGTGTAGCATGTAAGTTTGTCAGTGTAGCATGTAAGTTTGTCAGTGTAGCATGTAAGTTTGTCAGTGTAGCATGTAAGTTTGTCAGTGTAGCATGTAAGTTTGTCAGTGTATCATGTAAGTTTGTCAGTGTAGCATGTAAGTTTGTCAGTGTAGCATGTAAGTTTGTCAGTGTAGCATGTAAGTTTGTCAGTGTAGCATGTAAGTTTGCCAGTGTAGCATGTAAGTTTGTCAGTGTAGCATGTAAGTTTGCCAGTGTAGCATGTAAGTTTGCCAGTGTAGCATGTAAGTTTGTCAGTGTAGCATGTAAGTTTGTCAGTGTAGCATGTAAGTTTGCCAGTGTAGCATGTAAGTTTGCCAGTGTAGCATGTAAGTTTGTCAGTGTAGCATGTAAGTTTGTCAGTGTAGCATGTAAGTTTGTCAGTGTAGCATGTAAGTTTGTCAGTGTAGCATGTAAGTTTGCCAGTGTAGCATGTAAGTTTGCCAGTGTAGCATGTAAGTTTGTCAGTGTAGCATGTAAGTTTGTCAGTGTAACATGTAAGTTTGTCAGTGTTGCATACAAGTTTGTCAGTGCTGCATACAAGTTTGCCAGTGTTGCATACAAGTTTGCCAGTGTAGCATACAAGTTTGTCAGTGTAGCATGTAAGTTTGCCAGTGTTGCATACAAGTTTGCCAGTGTAGCATACAAGTTTGCCAGTGTAGCATACAAGTTTGCCAGTGTAGCATACAAGTTTGCCAGTGTTGCATACAAGTTTGCCAGTGTTGCATACAAGTTTGCCAGTGTAGCATACTAGTTTGCCAGTGTTGCATATAAGTTTGCCAGTGTAGCATGCTAGTTTGCCAGTGTAGCATACAAGTTTGCCAGTGTTGCATACAAGTTTGCCAGTGTAGCATACTAGTTTGCCAGTGTTGCATACAAGTTTGCCAGTGTAGCATACAAGTTTGCCAGTGTAGCATACTAGTTTGCCAGTGTAGCATACAAGTTTGCAAGTGTTCCATAGAAGTTTGCAAGTGTTGCATACAAGTTTGCCAGTGTAGCATACTAGTTTGCCAGTGTTGCATACAAGTTTGCCAGTGTAGCATACAAGTTTGCCAGTGTAGCATACAAGTTTGCCAGTGTAGCATACAAGTTTGCCAGTGTAGCATACAAGTTTGCAAGTGTTCCATAGAAGTTTGCAAGTGTTGCATACAAGTTTGCCAGTGTAGCATACAAGTTTGCCAGTGTAGCATACTAGTTTGCCAGTGTAGCATACTAGTTTGCCAGTGTAGCATACTAGTTTGCCAGTGTAGCATACAAGTTTGCCAGTGTAGCATACAAGTTTGCCAGTGTAGCATACAAGTTTGCCAGTGTTGCATACAAGTTTGCCAGTGTAGCATACAAGTTTGCCAGTGTAGCATACTAGTTTGCCAGTGTTGCATACAAGTTTGCCAGTGTTGCATACAAGTTTGCCAGTGTAGCATACAAGTTTGCCAGTGTAGCATACAAGTTTGCCAGTGTAGCATACAAGTTTGCCAGTGTAGCATACAAGTTTGCCAGTGTTGCATACAAGTTTGCCAGTGTAGCATACAAGTTTGCCAGTGTTGCATACAAGTTTGCCAGTGTAGCATACAAGTTTGCCAGTGTAGCATACAAGTTTGCCAGTGTAGCATACAAGTTTGCCAGTGTAGCATACAAGTTTGCCAGTGTAGCATACAAGTTTGCCAGTGTTGCATACAAGTTTGTCAGTGTAACGTCTAAGTTACAATATTTTCGTTAATAACAACTCGTATGACCCTCTTTGTAACTCTTCAGTATCTTGTTACACAGCCTATATTTTTTCACGTTGCTCAATTTCACTCAAACTTCCCGGCACTTCTTCTGTACCAGGAAAGTGACGGACAGCGATATCTGAAATCTGCAGTTATTCAAGTCAGAAATAAAATCACAAAGAAAAGAGTAATGTACATTTTGGTAAAAAAAAAAGTAATACTGAAAACCCAATTTTTAAACAACAGAAACCACAGATTAACAGAATTTGACCCCGAAACGCTGGGAATTTAGCTACTTTTTCACTATGGTTATTTTGTGTGTGTGTTTATATATATATATATATATATATATATATATATATATGTATATATATATATATATATGTATATGTATATGTATATATGTATATATGTATATATATATGTATATATGTATATATGTATATATATATATGTAGGAGTGAGGAAGAGCCAGTTGTGAGTGTGGGGGAAGTTCGTGAGGCAGTAGGTAAAATGAAAGGGGGTAAGGCAGCCGGGATTGATGGGATAAAGATAGAAATGTTAAAAGCAGGTGGGGATATAGTTTTGGAGTGGTTGGTGCAATTATTTAATAAATGTATGGAAGAGGGTAAGGTACCTAGGGATTGGCAGAGAGCATGCATAGTTCCTTTGTATAAAGGCAAAGGGGATAAAAGAGAGTGCAAAAATTATAGGGGGATAAGTCTGTTGAGTGTACCTGGTAAAGTGTATGGTAGAGTTATAATTGAAAGAATTAAGAGTAAGACGGAGAATAGGATAGCAGATGAACAAGGAGGCTTTAGGAAAGGTAGGGGGTGTGTGGACCAGGTGTTTACAGTGAAACATATAAGTGAACAGTATTTAGATAAGGCTAAAGAGGTCTTTGTGGCATTTATGGATTTGGAAAAGGCGTATGACAGGGTGGATAGGGGGGCAATGTGGCAGATGTTGCAAGTGTATGGTGTAGGAGGTAGGTTACTGAAAGCAGTGAAGAGTTTTTACGAGGATAGTGAGGCTCAAGTTAGAGTATGTAGGAAAGAGGGAAATTTTTTCCCAGTAAAAGTAGGCCTTAGACAAGGATGTGTGATGTCACCGTGGTTGTTTAATATATTTATAGATGGGGTTGTAAGAGAAGTAAATGCGAGGGTTTTGGCAAGAGGCGTGGAGTTAAAAGATAAAGAATCACACACAAAGTGGGAGTTGTCACAGCTGCTCTTTGCTGATGACACTGTGCTCTTGGGAGATTCTGAAGAGAAGTTGCAGAGATTGGTGGATGAATTTGGTAGGGTGTGCAAAAGAAGAAAATTAAAGGTGAATACAGGAAAGAGTAAGGTTATGAGGATAACAAAAAGATTAGGTGATGAAAGATTGAATATCAGATTGGAGGGAGAGAGTATGGAGGAGGTGAACGTATTCAGATATTTGGGAGTGGACGTGTCAGCGGATGGGTCTATGAAAGATGAGGTGAATCATAGAATTGATGAGGGAAAAAGAGTGAGTGGTGCACTTAGGAGTCTGTGGAAACAAAGAACTTTGTCCTTGGAGGCAAAGAGGGGAATGTATGAGAGTATAGTTTTACCAACGCTCTTATATGGGTGTGAAGCGTGGGTGATGAATGTTGCAGCGAGGAGAAGGCTGGAGGCAGTGGAGATGTCATGTCTGAGGGCAATGTGTGGTGTGAATATAATGCAGAGAATTCGTAGTTTGGAAGTTAGGAGGAGGTGCGGGATTACCAAAACTGTTGTCCAGAGGGCTGAGGAAGGGTTGTTGAGGTGGTTCGGACATGTAGAGAGAATGGAGCGAAACAGAATGACTTCAAGAGTGTATCAGTCTGTAGTGGAAGGAAGGCGGGGTAGGGGTCGGCCTAGGAAGGGTTGGAGGGAGGGGGTAAAGGAGGTTTTGTGTGCGAGGGGCTTGGACTTCCAGCAGGCATGCGTGAGCGTGTTTGATAGGAGTGAATGGAGACAAATGGTTTTTAATACTTGACGTGCTGTTGGAGTGTGAGCAAAGTAACATTTATGAAGGGATTCAGGGAAACCGGCAGGCCGGACTTGAGTCCTGGAGATGGGAAGTACAGTGCCTGCACTCTGAAGGAGGGGTGTTAATGTTGCAGTTTAAAAACTGTAGTGTAAAGCACCCTTCTGGCAAGACAGTGATGGAGTGAATGATGGTGAAAGTTTTTCTTTTTCGGGCCACCCTGCCTTGGTGGGAATCGGCCGGTGTGATAATAAAAAAATATATATATATATATATATATATATATATATATATATATATATATATATATATATATATATATATCGAAGCTTTGTATTTTTGTGGAACCTGATAAAGCCTTTTTGTAGGTGAAACTTAGCAGTAATAAAAGGCTAACAAGGTTTAAAGCCTATCGACTACACGAGGGTCATTAAGGCTGAATGTAACCTGTTACCCGACAGTCAGTAATACTTTAATACTTAAATAAGAATTAAAGTTAATTATGTATACACAGAGACGTTAACCTTGCATGATATATATTTTATGTAATATAAAATTCTTCCTTTATACGCTTTTTTAAATTTCAACTTTTATTATTATAGGAATTATAGTAATACTAATTATTAATTATAATTATATTTAATTGTTACAGCTATATTTATTTACTATACATCAAGATAAATTCAACCGGAATAAATGAGTGTACGTCACGTCTGTATATCTCACTAATTAACAGATTTTCCTCATTTAATTCATTAGAAGTATCAGTAGGTGCGTCATGCCTAACGTTTCTTGCGGGGAATGTGATGGATATCACACTGGCGGACCTAGGCAGGTGAACCTTACGTTAAATAAGAAAAAAAAGGCACAATACAGTGACTGGAACGATACACAAATAACCCGCACATAGAATAGAGGAGCTTACGACGACGTTTCGGTCCGACTTGGACCATTTACAAAGTGTGACTTTGTAAATGGTCCAAGTCGGACCGAAACGTCGTCGTAAGCTCCTCTCTTCTATGTGCGGGTTATTTGTGTATGGAACCTTACGTTACTGAACCTCAGACACTACCCTCAACTTAATCTAACGTAACCCAACCAGGCGCTTTCTCAGAGTAAGTGTAAGAAGGTAGTGCAGTACCGGACCTTGGCAGGTGAAGCCTATCATATCATTTCTCATGTTTGCTTTTGAAGTTCATTGAAAAATGCTGGAAACTGTGGAGTGTATCTAAAGATATTTTGAATGGTGATGTTTTAGGATCTAGTGCAACTTTTTGGTGGGTATTGCGTAATAATAAGGTAAAAAAAAATATAAGCCGAGCCTGACATTTGCAAAGACCTTGTCATGCCTTTACCTGTACAGTGAATCCGGTTCACGCTTCACGGAACCTATTTTATTATAGACTATAAGCACGTATCACATTAAAGCTTGGTCATCCCTCTCTTTATACTTCATCTGATCAATGTATTCCTGATGTATCAACAGGAAAGTTCTCTTCTCTACGAGTAGCATAAACGCAAACAGACATTCAACAGTGAAGACAAAAAGCGGAAGCTGCATTTTATTAGCTACGGAGCAGAAAGATGTGACGGCAGAGATAAACTTATGTATGAAGGAACAAAGGATTCTTTTCCTTGACGTGAAATAAGACGTCAAAGAAAAGTTAGAAGGAGGCAAGGAAGGGTGCAAACCAGAATGTCATAGCAACAGCTGAACTATCACGATATTATGGCCAAGATAAAGCTTGTAATTTTCACCGTAATATCATGGTATTATTATTATTATTAGGTGTAGTTGTCATATTATTTACTTGATTTTTCTGAGGTGTGAGCTAATGACAACTAGTAAGGGCAAACTTCCCCTGTATTCTGAACTTTGAACTTCTAGTAAGGGCTAAGTTTCCAGCAATTATGAACTAGGGTCTCCTAGTAAGGGCTAGATTTCTCACTGTTCTTGCAATAGCAGGAAATATTTTCCTTTCATCTAGTATATGTATGATCTAATTAGGTATTTACGAATAACTAAAACAAAAAAAAAGCGCAGCATTTCTCAAAGATTCATTTGTACTTTGTTCCGGAGCAACCCTTCGGAGTAACTTGTGCCTCTGTCTTATCTTGAAATGGTAGCTATAGTAAACCAAAATCTTCAGCCTAGCTGATAAAAATAACCGTAGATTATTTCCTTCAAAAGTTGCTATCATACCACTTAGGTTAACAGTAGAAGTTAGTAACTTGCTACCATAGCCTGGGTGATTAGTTGGTTAATGGGGTTTAAAGAATATTGACTACGCGAGGGTTATTAAGGCTGTATGTAACCTATTCAGTAACAGTCAAGAACACTATATAGTCCCTAAAATAGGGATTAAAGTATACACACAGCATACATATTATTACAATCAGAACAAAACGCTAAACCAACAAGGGTCATACAGCTCAGCATACATACATTGAGAGACGTACATCTCATGGTGTATATACACCATTACCTGTCCTCCCGACACTGTATACAAAATCTGCAACAACGGAAGTCCAGGTGTGTTTTTCCTCCATGCCAAAAAAAAGGGCAGGTTTCGCGGGATCATCTTTGTGCAGCAAGTAATTTAGCAGGGAACGAAGAGCACATCCCCAGGTTAGACAAAGGAACAGCTGTCGCAACTAAATATACATATTGTGTGTATAGACAACAAGATGTATATCTGCCTTTACACGAGAAGTATATCTACCTTAACACTCTGTGTGTAAAGTCTCGAATCCTGCTGTGGACTGAGAGATAATGTTTGTAAATCATTTTCAGAATCATGAAACTTCTACTCGATCTCCACATGGGTGTCAGCAACGTTAGTTACATCACTAATCTTATGTAAATATGGAAAATGAAACATCACTAGTCAGTTGCAAGAGGCATCAAAGGCTGTGTGATATAACATCACAGGATCCTGATGCCATAGCTAGACCTGAACGAGCATGTGAGAGGTAAAGGGGCTAATATTATGGAGCAGGAGGTAAGATGAAGGGAACCAAGTGGAGAAGGTGATGAGGTGATGAAGGCTTTGTTAATGGTGTTCATCTCAATGCTAACGTGTTCTTGGCACAGTTTAAAGCTTTTTTTTTTCATTTACTGGAGCGCTACGTGTCACATTTAACTAGGAGTCAAAATGTCACCTGTCCTCAACATTAGATGTCTGTGTACTGCGTGTCACCCAATAGCTGGATGTCACTGCTCCTAGAAAGTAATATACATAGCTGTCAGCATCACAACTATGGTGTGGACTTTACAGGTTTCTTCTATCTGCCTCTCCTATGTACTCAGGTGTATAAAAGCTTCACCTCTCTACCTAACTCCCCCCACCCCTATCTCTGTCTCATTGACCTCCTTCCCTGCCTCTGACCCACAAAACAACAACAGCTGCTCTGTCTTCACAGATAATCCGAGCAAGTTTTTCCCGTTTGTTTCACACTGAAGGCTGAAGTTCTTGTGGGGTCACGCTTCTGAGTTTTTACAATTAATGTGACATCTATGCAAGTCATGGTTCACTGGGCAGAAGTTTCTTTGTATTGTGTTATGTTAGAGTGCGTGGGATGTTGAGATGTGTAAGATGTTGGGATGTGTAAGATGTTGGGATGTGTAAGATGGTGGAATGTTAGGATGTGTAAGATGGTGGGATGTTGGGATGTGTAAGATGGTGGGATGTTGGGATGTGTAAGATGGTGGGATGTTGGGATGTGTAAGATGGTGGGATGTTGGGATATGTAAGATGTTGGGATGTGTAAGATGGTGGGATGTGTAAGATGGTGGGATGTTGGGATATGTAAGATGGTGGGATGTTGGGATGTGTAAGATGGTGGGATGTTGGGATGTGTAAGATGGTGGGATGTTGGGATGTGTAAGGTGGTGGGATGTTGGGATGTGTAAGATGGTGGGATGTTGGGATGTGTAAGATGGTGGGATGTTGGGATGTGTGGGAGGTTTGGGAATAGGAAGTGGGGGTCGAGATTAGGGAAAAGGTGAGACGACTGGAGGTGGCGAAACCAAAGGAGGTGGTAAAATAAGGGGAGAGATAGATAAGAGACTAGACGAGGACTTGAGACTGGGAAGAGGAAGAGAACTATATATATGTGTGTGTGTGTATATATATAAAAAACAATAGGTGTTATTATCCCTTGAAACTGAATTTTAGTGTGTCCCTGAGAGTAGTGATATTTAGGGAATATCTTGGAATGACTAAGTGAGGGCGACTAGTTTTTTCAGTATTTCTGGGGATTTCTCCTCCAGTGGGAGTTTCCTCATTAAGGGCGGGGCTCAACACGAGGGGTTCAACACGAGGAGCTCAACACGAGGAGCTCAACACGAGGAGCTCAACACGAGCTCAACACGAGGAGCTCAACACGAGGAGCTCAACACGAGGAGCTCAACACGAGGAGCTCAACACGAGGAGCTCAACACGAGGAGCTCAACACGAGGGGCTCAACACTAGGAGCTCAACACGAGGAGCTCAACACGAGGAGCTCAACACGAGGGGCTCAACACGAGGAGCTCAACACGAGGAGCTCAACACGAGGGGCTCAACACGAGGAGCTCAACACGAGGAGCTCAACACGAGGAGCTCAACACGAGGAGCTCAACACGAGGAGCTCAACACGAGGAGCTCAACACGAGGGGCTCAACACGAGGAGCTCAACACGAGGAGATCAACACGAGGAGCTCAACACGAGCTCAACACGAGGGGCTCAACACGAGGAGCTCAACACGAGGAGCTCAACACGAGGTAATAAAACCTCTAGAACCCTTGCAGCAGAGGACATAAACTCTTTATTCTTATAGGGAAGCAGCGAACCCGTAGGGCTCACACTGCCTGGAAACGAGAGGTGATCAGGTTTGATCCAAGGAAAAGATGAGCCGCTCCCATTCCTTGGATCAAGATCCCACTCAGCAGTATTAAGACGCCTTCCTGGAATTATTATTTTCTCCGGGGCGCTGCCGCTGCCATTTTCACGTGACAAAAAATATTACTGAGAACAACTATATCAATAACTTAATAAAAATTATATAATTTTTAAAAATATTATATATTATAATATAAAGTAACATAATTTATATTATATAAAAAAGTACACTAATAGTATATTACTGCGAATTCAGTATGACCAAAACTTATAACCCTAATTTTTACAGATGACCAAAAGCTCCAGCGGAGGGTTTATCATATGACTGAGACGCGCGTCAGGAAACATTTGTTCTGTTTTCTGACAAACCTTACCTAACCTAACCTATGAAAAAAACCGGGTCATCTAAATTATTAAGACGTGTCAGGAGATACCTGTTATGTTTCCTCATAAATAATACGATAACAGTGTTGATGTTAGCACATAGTGTTGCTCGGCTGGTGGTGTCCGTGTGATGAACAATCTTGCTTCAAATACCATTCCCAGAGTTAACAATTAAAACATCAACATTTCATCACTCGCCAGGTAGCCGCTTTTCTTTATTTCCCAAAGATTCTTTGCTCACTTTCCAGGTTTTTTCACTATCTTGAATCTTCGAGGCCGGGTAAGGAAGCGGAGTTTAAAAGTTCCATCTAGAACTGGGAAGGGATAGCTAGATGTAATAGTTTACTATTCTCACTTCGTAAACTGCAAGACAAGTGTTCGTTTATCAACTTTCTGTGGCCCAGTAGTCTATACTCAGCATTGATTAAAAACTGGGTGTAAGTTATGTTCTAGTGGTAGCAGCTATTGAGATTGTTTTTCTGTGTTATTCCTTGACGTCAAACAGACATGGATATAACAAATGAAGGAATACTGCAGTAGACCTATTGACCCATGTTAGGGAGGTGCATCTCACACCCATTCACGCCCACTTATCTACCCAGTCAACCTATAATTAAAGCTACACAAAGTTCTCACCTCACTGACTCTTCTTGGGAGTTTCTTCCACTCCTCTACAACTTTATTGCTAAACGTGACAGGTCAGGTTGAATCAGCCTCAAATACTTCTCTCTAAGCTTGATTTCTAGTCGCTCGCCCCGGTTTACGAGGACTAAATCATTCGTTATTCACGAACTAAGAGTCACAAAGTAGAGAAAAAGAGATTAATTGCAGTGACAGGTATAACATTAGAAGTGAAAGTTACTTGTAGTGATCACGTACACTAGAGGACAGGTAACAGGTTAATGTAACACTAAGATAGTGTCACAGATCTGCTGGTCAAGACTACACATGCTGACCCACATATTGAAGGACGGAGGGAGAGATACCTGTAACATAACATGCAAGCATTTCGGCGACAAGACTTCTGCTGCATTTTGGTATTCCTGCTAGAACATCGAGCATTCTTGTCTGCCCAGATCATCTCCGGAAATGCTAAACATCAATCTCCCATCATAACTCCAAGCAGCTGGCTCCTAGCACTTTCTCTGATCCTAATATCATCCCTTCTCACCAAACCTATTTTTACCCTATCTCACCTTCAAAGCTCGCCCTCAGTAAGGCTTTTTCCCTACACGTCGTTAATATTGTATTCGCTTGAATATCTTAGGGTTAGTAGTTCCTAGCAGCGGAACATTATGCTGTCACAGCTCGAGGATACTTCAGTAACACATGGGCAATATATTAGACCAGAGAATATAACACAGACACCTCTGTGTAATATAAAAAAAAATGATCAGCTGTGACTAGCGAATGAAGAATCCCTAAAAGGAACCATCAAGAATTATATTTATGATAGTCAGCCTTCAGTATAGAAAAAAATTCACCCCCCAATCCCAAAGTAAAATTGACACGTATCACTATGCTGAATAGGATTCACACACATTCAGTATTTTCACAGCAGAGGTGCTGACTGCGTGAAGATGGTTGGAGAAGACTCCAGTATGATGTGACTAGGCCTGAGACGTGAGAATAATCTAAAAAGACACCTAACTGAATTATTCCAGTATTGTTTTGACGGTGGAGGACTACAGTGGCTTTGTGAGGGAGATGTGAGAATGTCGCGAGTGGGAGACGGCCTTGGGAATTCTGGAATTAATTTGACTACTTTTTGGTGGGTCCCAGCTGCCAGGCGGAGAGACTGGTGGTGGTGGTGTTGATGTAAGTGGGGGGGGGGGGGGGGAAGTGTAGGTGGAGGCAGTAGTGGTATTTGTTGTAAACTTAAAATGATGATATAAGGGGTTGTGGTTTTGATAGTGGTGGTGGTGATAGTGGAGGTAGAGGTAATGTTGGTGATAGTGATGGTGGTGATGTGTCTCCCTGATGCTACAGTAATGTAATCTTTACATCTCTTGTACCTCTCTTATCATAATCTCATATGTTGACTCATTTGAGTTGTTCTTCGGACAAACATTGTTTATACAATTCTATTATTATCGTCTTAACAGTTTACCCTTTCAAGGGGAGTACCTAAGTGTTGGTAAAGGGCTCTTTATGCAAGGAACTGGAGCTACCAACCCTTCTTTGGGTAAAACCTATTTACAACCCATTCGCCAGGAACTGTATGACCTAGCGGGGTCATACAGTATGACCTAGCGGGGTCATACAGTATGACCTAGCGGGGTCATACAGTATGACCTAGCGGGGTCATACAGTATGACCTAGCGGAGTCATACAGTATGACCTAGCGGGGTCATACAGTATGACCTAGCGGGGTCATACAGTATGATCTAGCGGGGTCATACAGTATGACCTAGCGGGGTCATAAAGTATGATCTAGCGGGGTCATACAGTATGACCTAGCGGGGTCATACAGTATGACCTAGCGGGGTCATACAGTATGACCTAGCGGGGTCATACAGTATGACCTAGCGGGGTCATACAGTATGACCTAGCGGGGTCATACAGTATGACCTAGCGGGGTCATGTAGTATGACCTAGCGGGGTCATACAGTATGGCCATACAATGCCAGGAACTGTATGACCTAGCGGGGTCACACAGTATGACCTAGCGGGGTCATACAGTATGGCCATACAATGCCAGGAACTGTATGACCTAGCGGGGTCATACAGTATGGCCATACAGTGCCAGGAATTGTAGGACCTAGCGGGGTCATACAGTATGACCATACAGTGCCAGGAACTGTATGACCCAGCGGGGATATATAGTATGACCTAGCGGGGTCATACAATATGACCTAGCGGGGTCATACAGTATGACCATACAGTGCCAGGAACTGTATGACCCAGCGGGGCCGTACAGTATAACCATACAGTGCCAGGAACTGTATGACCCAGCGGGGTCATACAGTATGACCATACAGTGCCAGGAACTGTATGACCCAGCGGGGATATATAGTATGACCTAGCGGGGTCATACAATATGACCTAGCGGGGTCATACAGTATGACCATACAGTGCCAGGAACTGTATGACCCAGCGGGGCCGTACAGTATAACCATACAGTGCCAGGAACTGTATGACCCAGCGGGGCCATACAGTACGACCATACAGTGCCAGGAATTGTATGACCCAGCGGGGTCATACAGTGCCAGGAACTGTATGACCCAGCGGGGTCATACAGTATGACCATACAGTGCCAGGAACTGTATGACCCAGCGGGGCCATACAGTACGACCATACAGTGCCAGGAATTGTATGACCCAGCGGGGTCATACAGTATGACCTAGCGGGGCCATACAATATGACCATACAGTGCCAGGAACTGTATGGTCATACAGTATGATCGTACAGTTCTTCGCACTCAAAGTGATTGATTACTTCTGCGTTTTACCTACGTAATATTTTTCAGAAATTACTGTTACAATTTAAAACATAAATCTGTTATAACTGTTCTTTTACGTAGCAGTACAACGCGACGACTTCTTTAACACCATTGAAGATTCAGGCTAATACCTGTTATCCTACCTTAGCTCATTTCAAAGCCTTGAACTAAGGTTATCTACAACCCCACAGGACAAGCCTTTACTGGGGCAACCCCCGCCCCATTCCCGTCCTATTACAGCATTATCGTGACCTCATAAAGCTCTAACAGAGCGAAACGTTGCCCCAATAAAACGTCTGCCTTTGTATTTCATCGGCAGAACGTCATTCGGATCCAGTTTCCAGGATATCGATCCAGGCCTAATATTCGCTCAGACATATTTTATCACTGTGTCGACCATCGTGCTGAAAACATCGTGAGGTGGCCATGAATGCATAACCAGTTAGAGACCAGTGCCACAACTCGGTCCCGACGAATATTACAACTATGAATGCATGAATAAAAATGTGTCGTCGAAAGATTGAGGACCGTGTCAGGACTCTCTCCTGACAAATAATGTAACAAAAAACAACTATGAATGCTTTAGACTTGAAGGGTTCCCAAGGCATATGTACAAATGTTTTCGTGAATATTTTTTTTTATGGTTTTACTACTAATGTAACCCGTACTGTAGTAGCGAGTCGTGGAAGGTTTCAGGACCCGAAAAAAAGTAACGCTGGCCAAACACTAAAATACAAGATGATAAAAAAGACGATAAAACATATGGATCAGCAAGACGAGAGACTGAGGGAAGAAAAAACAGGTGTAGTGAAGGCCAGCGGCGGGTATCGAAGGCCAGGTCTCGGGTAGCCACGCCCAGCTCCGCTACCAGCACGGGAGAATGTAAGTGATCAGGTATTAGTCAGAGACTGGTGTGGAGTGGAGGATTGAGTGTGGGTGAAGTGAGGGTGTGGATGCTGGGGAAGTGGGAGAAACATGACTAAGGTGAAAGAGAATAAGGAACTGTAATGAGGGTGTAAGAGGATATGTGGTAAATATGAGGGTGTAGAAGAATATGGAACAGAGCTGATGGTGTAAGATAATATTGAGGAGAGATGAGGATGTTGGAGAATAAGGGAGATGAGGGTGCTAGAAAAATGGAAGAGAGATGAGTGTGTTGGAGAGTATGGAATAAAGATGCAAGTGGCTAAAGAAATCAGATATAATTTCTTCTGTGTTAAAGGTATTGGGAGAGAACAAGAGGAGAAACTGGACTAGACTGAGTGGTACAACCTGTTGTCTAGGTGAAGGTGCACAAGCAAGGTGAAAGGCAGGAGAGGAAGAGTTGGGATAGATGCTAAAGGTAGACTCGTGTAGTGTTGTAGTGTAAAACACACACACACACCATTCAAGGTTTCAAGAGTATTAAACAACAGGACTATAAAGCTCAAAAATCAGTCTTACTAAATACATAGCGTATCCCTTACATAGTTTTCAGAGTATATATATATAAAACAGGGTTCAATACGTTAAAAATTTAGTAGAATCGTCCATAACTTACAGATGTTGTCAGGAGCCGTGTCTTGTAACCACATCCAGGTGAGTATATACGATCGTTACTGAAGGACGGTTACAGTAGCTACGAAGAATAAAAAAATTTTTCAAACCGTTCAAAACAAAATCCACAACTTATGTGATATTTATTTTTTACGGATTGTACCGTTAAGTCAGTAGCAGACCTCGGTCACATAACCAAAAGATCCACTGAGAGAGTTTAGACCCGCGTCAGGAAACACTTGTCCTGTTTCCTGGTAAACCTTACCTAACCTAACTGAGCAAGTTTTGCATGTATTCTGACTACTTATTTATATTTGTCAGGACAGTCCTAACGGCCTATTAGTATATTCTAATGAATATATATCTTGTGTGTGCACTGAGACGAACAATATAAATTCAACTTCAGGGGTATGTATTTTATTCACTTCTAGTTCATGTGAATCCCAGTTAGCCCAAATTTGGGATTAGAGTATTAAAATTGGTGGTGAACATGTGACATGCAGCCTTATTGACCCTTGTGTGTCGATAGTCTTTAAATCAGTTTAACCAACCTGAGGTGGGCCATCATAAAAAACTGCGTCAGGAAAAATTTTGGCATTCCTCCTGACGAACAGGGTAGACAGGGTAGAGTTAGGAAAAAAGTGGCGCCACACTGTCCGGTGATAATATATAGGAAAAAATATACGCATTGAAAAATTTTTAGGATAAAGTGAAAGGTAAATGGTGGCAAGTGTCAAAACTTTCCAACATTATCACTGTATTTATATAAATGACGGAATTTTCCAGTCATGGTAGCGATGGGTATATTTTGGAAATGTTTCGCTAGCCAGAGGCTTCGTCAGTTCAGTACATGAGAGAACAGTGGAAGAAAAAGAATTTGAGGCAATCAGTCCCTCAGCCTGGTGATGTGTTCAGTCCATCAATCTTGATAAAAGGACATGATATGCTCGGAGAAGGGCTTACTGCAGACCTGGTGAAGCAAAGCAGTTGTAGGCAGCGTCACAAGTGGAAAAATCTACTAGTGGAAGTATATCATGCCTATTGGTTAGAAAATCGTTCGAGAACTCCCTGAATCCAGAGTCATTTATATACTTGTGTCTGACAAGTATATAAATGGTTTAGAAAAAATTACACTAGAGGATTTTCCCACTGGTAACACCGACTACAACTGCTTCACTTTACCTGTCTGCAGTATATGAGCTCCTCCGTGCATATGCTATACTTTTATCAACATTGATGGGCTGAACACCTCCAAGCTGCGGGACTGATTACCTCACAATACTCGTCTTCCACCGTCTTCCCTGAACTAGACTGTTGAAGCCACTGGCTGGCGAAATTAAAATTGTAAATTACTGAACAGAACAGAATAACTTGTTTTTTTTGAAACAAAAATTATGACAGAATTATCATGGGACAATTTCACACGTCGGGTGTCTTCAGCGCTTGCTCCATATATATATATATATATATATATATATATATATATATATATATATATATATATATATATATATATATATATATATATATATATATATATACATATATATACACACATGACAAGCCACGGGGGGATTGGAAATCTTTAGGTCAAGTACTTTCACACTTCCCAGTGCGTCATCAGGAGCTGTTCAATGTTGCAAGGGAGCAACCAAAGCAGGGAGAGAGGTCTAAGGTTACCCTTAGACCCTTACCCTAAAGGTAACTGTGGCCGATGACACCTACGCTACTCTGAAACCTCTCTCCCTGCTGGCTGCTCCCTTGCAACATTGCACAGCTCCTGATGACGCACTGAGAAGTGTGAAAGTACTTGACCTAAAGATCCCCCCCCCCCCCGTGGCTTGTCCTGCATAGTTAAGATCGCTCGTCTGCGATTGTTCGCATATATATATATATATATATATATATATATATATATATATATATATATATATATATATATATATATATATATATATATATATATATATATATATATGTGTGTGTGTGTGTGTGTGTGTGTGTGTGTGTGTGTGAATTTCTAAATGACTCAATTCCTTAAAGAATCAGAAATAGTATACACAAAATATTCTTCGATACAAATAGAAAATAGAGCGAAAAATTGTATAATGTTCGTGGGAGAAAAAAAAAAAAGTCATATGCTGGGGATAGGTGAAAGTGCACACAACTTTGATGGGATGTATAAAGTATTTGATGATATCTAAAAGAATTCGGAGAGACCTTGGAGTTATCAATAAAAAAAATTGACGACCACATAATCTCAACTGTCAGAGTCGAAGATAAATTAAAAGTTTATGGATAGGTTTATTCCTAAAGGAGTTTTATTGAAAATATTGTACGACCTAATTTCAGTAAGAGGGTATGAACAATATTTAAATAAAACAAAAATAGAAATCCGTCAAAAATGCAATAAAACATATAGGAATACCAGCTATGATACATTGTAATATAGATTAAAGTACAAAATTATATATTATATAATTTTTTAAAATTCTGAAGAATTTATGTAGTTGTATTAGTACTGAGAGCGTTTCATATATATTAGCTGGGCTGTCTACCTTCTGTGACGCACTTTCTTTACATTTTATGTAGTAATATTCATAGACAGGGGTTATAAAATCATATAACTTTTTATGATGCTGTGGAGATAGAACGCTGCTAGAGTATATTGGTGATTAAATTTTTTTTATAAAAATTGGGGTTGTACTGATAGAATAATCATATACCAGTAGGGTTCTCTGCTCATTGTATGGTTTTCAGTAAAATTTAGATTGTTATAATGTATGGTTAGGTGTACATATAGGATTTTTGTAATGTGGGTATTAACTTGTAGGGTTAAAAAATATATTTTATTATTTTTTACTATATATATATATATATATATATATATATATATATATATATATATATATATATATATATATATATATATATATATATATATATATATATATATTTATATATATTTATATATGTCTGTGGAGACAAAGAACTTTGTACTTGG
>NC_091367.1:6320013-6372513 GCF_038502225.1 Cherax quadricarinatus
GCAAAGGGCGAACAAGAGAACCATGATCGGGGCCGAGAGAGGTCAGAGCACTGGTGTCTGCAGGTCTGGTATATTGGTCAACCATAATGTAAACATAATGAAGGTCGTGTGACATTGGTAGACTTGCGCCACTTGAGAATCAGATTAGAAGTTATGTTATTTGCCAATGTTGAAGTGTAACCTAGAGAATGCATCTACATGTATATTTATATATGAACACCGTGAGGTTTATGGCCACAAAAAACTTTCTGATTTCAAATAGGTATAACATGTAACTTTATTGTAATAATCTTTCACAGTTAGTAGCTCAAGACGCAGGATTTCATTCAGGTTAGGTTAGCTAAGGTTCGTCAGGAAACAGGACAAATGTTTCCTGACGCGTGTTAGATGATGACCCGCCTTTGGAGCTTTTGGTCATCTGACCGAGGCCTTCCGCTGGCTTACCGGTCCACCCCTTTAAAAATTATGGTCATGTAGAACCATTTTTGTATTAATGATTTCATTCAGTTTCATGTGGTATAGGGTAGCATTAAATAAGGCACTCGATGTGCGCCCCTCTGGTTGCTCGGCAAACATCGATGTGATAGTCCAGTTCGGTCCAGACGCTCTGCAGCATTTCTGGTATGCGAACTGCTTCAGTGATCGAAATTTTCAGCTCCTCCAGGGTTGCAGGTAGTGGTGGTACGTAAACTGTGTTCTTCACTTACCCCCAAAGAAAGAAGTCACAAACAGTTAGGTCCGGTGACCTCGCAGGTCACTTGATGATATTCCTAAGCTTTATATTTTCATTCTGTAAACTTACTGTGCTTCATACATATACTCCTTTATATAAATTTTCTTCGTATGTACCATATAAATAATGCTAAGAGATGGTTATCCCAGAGTATAAGTGACTCCAGTGCTACTGAAAAACATTAAGCTGTCGCATCTAATTGGTTGGTTGGTTAATTGGGCTTAAAGCATGTCGATTACTCAAAGGGTCATTAAGGTTTCATGTTACCTGTTCACTACAAATTAAAAATACTTTAATCCCTAAAAGACTAAAGTATGTATATGTGTATATCTTGTGTGGAGTGTTTGACAGTATCCTCATCGCACTACTGAAGTCTCCCAACACTATATTTAACCCAAACTCTGTGTAATGGATTATGACAGAAACCATCATCTGTGATACAGCCAGATAGGAAAATCATCCTGTGTGATGAAGTATGACGCATAAAAATACTTAGATTTTATTCCTAAAATATTATATATTAGACAGTGTAACAGCACAGGACATCATAACTGTCTCGTGACTCGTAGCTTCCCTGAAGTGTATCGAGCAGTTTTGGCTCAGAGGTCTCAAGAGTCCTTTCGTCCAGGAATGTCTACATATTAATAATCATGTCAGGACGATGACTGTTCACGAAACTACGCGAGATAATCAGAATTGATAATGACGTCTCTAATGTTGGCAAAGAGGATGCTGATGGATTTGCCCTTCATGTTTGTATGCAGCTTGGCTAGACAGATGGATGTGTTGGGTTATCCTTGTGGCAGGCAGGAATAGCAGAGCACGTGAGCTTATCACTATTGGTAATGAAGCCTCTTATGTTAACAGACAGTATGCTGATGGAATGGCTCATCATGTATATACACAACATCACTAGGCTGATGAATATGGTGATTGACCTTGGGTCTGGTAGGATACCTGGGAATAGTCCTGTGATCTTCAATAAGACGATGAACCACCTTCTAATGCGGGATAAGAGCAACTGTTGGTGTGTGTATAAGATCTAAGATCATGTTTGTGTTCAGAAATTAGGTCTTTAAATTTCAGGTAGTGCCTTGTTGCGTTTTTACTTTGTCAGGCATCTACTAATGCTTTATATATATAAAAAATTAGCTACCTTTTTTGATATCCCTATTGGAAAAACTAAGAGTACGTGGGGGCACGTACAGATAGAAGACTTGGGAGTTAACACCGAAGCTATCTGCTAAGAGGCAAGATTTGTCAGGAAACAGGACAAGTGTTTCCTAATGAGGGTCTCAGTCATATGATGACCCGCAGTTGGAGCTTTTGGTCATCTGACCAAGGCCTTCCGCTGGCTTGCCGGTCCGCCCCTTTAAACATTATGGTTTATTTTCACCTATATTTGCTGAGAACTCTCTCTTTTACCTAGATTAAGGACAGTGATAGAAAAGCTTCAGTTTACAGGAGACATACATTTACTGGCATAGCATAAAGTAAAAATCGGCAATATAGACTCTGGATGAGTGGTGTACATTCTTCCCCGGTCAGGTGAACACCGACCTGCTGATGGTAGACACTCAACCTTCAACCTTTGTCACCTGATGCTAGGTTGGAGAGTAGGGATGGGTGGCAGTCTTGCAAAAAAAAAAAAATTAGGGTGTGTTTGAAGGTGAGGTTGGATTAATAGTCTCTTCCCCAAAATTACCACAAGAGACAGAAAAAACCCAGTGAAAGTCTGGATGAGTGGGTCGTTCGTTGCCTTGTCTTGCCTTCTAATTACGTGACTTGACCTGGTCAAACAGGAAGCAGGTGGCCAAACTTGTACTGCTACTTAGTAACACACACACATGGGTAGCAAAGACTACAATACTGAATACGGAAAACCACCAGCTTAGTTCTGTGCCCATAACTGCAAACAGATAATCATAGACAAACAATTCCAGATAATCACTAAAAAGGCAATTACAAATTGGTCATTACAATTCGGATATTAATGATCAAGCATACAAACAGTTCAATATATGAACCCCCGGATAAGTGGTAATGAACGATTATGTATGTTTAGGTCGCTCCGACTCCTCGCACACTGAACATCTACTTACGTGTACATAACTTATCAACCAGCTTTGTGAGTAGAAAGTAGAGTTAAACAAGCCAAGGTGTTCCCTGGGGTGTGGTTGGCCAGGTATTGTTAGGATATGGTTAGCCAGGGTGTGATTAACTAGATGAATCTAGGGTGTGGTTGTTCAGGCTGCGGATGGGGAAGGTGATGTGTAAGTGTGGGTTTGGTGTTATTTGCAAGGAGAACGTCATTAAAGTTGAAGGCTCCTCTCTTGTTGCAATGCAGTCGGGAGAACATGCTAGGTTAGGCTATGCTAAATTAGGCCTGGCTATCATATGTACGAATGGAAAACTCACGACGTAGTCTCTCATAGATGATAAATTAGACACATGGGCAACACTTGGATATCTTTATTGTGGAAACGTTTTTCGAAACATACTGCCTTTATTAGTCCAATACAAAGAAGAATAGTGAAGATCAGAAAGAAACTGAGGTAATCAGTCCCTCAGCCTGGAGTCGCTGTAATCAATACATCAATCTTGCTAAGAATACAGCATATGCGCGAAGGGGCTTATATGCTGCAGGCAGGTGAGGTGAAGCAGTTGCAGGCGGTGTCACCTTGAACAAATCCACAGGTGGAAGTAGGTCATGCCTATTTGTTAGGCAAGTGTAAAATTTCCTGTATCAAGATCAGACACAGCAACATCTTGGGATCTTGATACAGGGAATTCTATACTTGCCTTTCCTGTCAGACTCTTATAGAGCTGAGATTCCCAAACCATCACGGGGTTATCAGAGAATTAGCCCTTGTGAATTTAATGCCTTGCTGTGAAAGCTTCCATCTGGATCCTCTCGCCCTGGACACTATACCTCGAAATATTTTGTATGATATGATCATATCTCCTCGTGATCAACGTTCTTCCAGCGACTTACGATCAAATTCTCGCGTTTCCTCTAGGCTCTGTATCAGAGCCTAATGGGAACGTGAGGTAATCAGGTTTGCTCCTAGATGGCTGTGGCTCCAGTTCCGAGTATCAAGAGAACTTTATCAACATCAAGGCATCCTCGTTATGTCTAGACATAGCTGAACTTTCTCCAGCTTCGTTTTTGTCTTTGAGAGCGAATTCCATGCAGGTCGTACAATTTGATTAAATCATTGCTTAGGTTTCGCATGGTCATTTGTGTGTGATGTAACCTGGCATACCAAGCTGACTTGTTCGGGAGTATTCCCTGGAATTATGCTTCGGGTGACAGGATTGGTATGTTGTACATTCCCAGGTCTCTTCGTCAGATTGTGTTAGTTGCTTCTTTCTCAGGTGATTGGATCTCCGCTTACATTTCCCCAGTGAGGATCAGTGTAATTGCTTGTAGCCTAACTGGGTTTTACTGCAGTCTGTCAATTTCATGTTGTCTACCAGATCTTCTTATAGTCTCTTGTATTCTGCCATGTCTAGTAGTCTCCTGTATTCTGCCAGGTCTTCTTATAGTCTCCTGTATTCTGCCTTGTCTTCTTGTAGTCTCCTGTATTCTGTCATGTCTGCTTGTAGTCTCCTGTATTCTGCCATGTCTTCTTGTAGTCTCCAGTATTCTACCAGGTCTTTTTGTAGTCCCCTGTATTCTGCCATGTCTTCTTGTAGTCTCCAGTATTCTGCCAGGTCTTCTTTTAGTCTCCAGTATTCTGCCAGGTCTTCTTGTAGTCTCCAGTATTCTGCCAGGTCTTCTTGTAGTCTCCAGTATTCTTCCAGGTCTTCTTGTAGTCTCCGGTATTCTGCCAGGTCTTCTTGTAGTCTCCAGTATTCTGCCACGTCTTCTTGTAGTCTCCAGTATTCTTCCAGGTCTTCTTGTAGTCTCCAATATTCTGCCAGGTCTTCTTGTAGTCTCCAGTATTCTGCCAGGTCTTCTTGTAGTCTCCAGTATTCTGCCAGGTCTTCTTGTAGTCTCCAGTATTCTGAGAGGTCTTCTTGTAGTCTCCAGTATTCTGCCAGGTCTTTTTGTAGTCTCCTGTATTCTGCCATGTCTTCTTGTAGTCTCCAGTATTCTGCCAGGTCTTCTTGTAGTCTCCAGTATTCTGCCAGGTCTTCTTGTAGTCTCCAGTATTCTGCCAGGTCTTCTTGTAGTCTCCAGTATTCTGCCAGGTCTTCTTGTAGTCTCCAGTATTCTGCCAGGTCTTCTTGTAGTCTCCAGTATTCTGCCAGGTCTTCTTGTAGTCTCCAGTATTCTGCCAGGTCTTCTTGTAGTCTCCAGCATTCTGCCAGGTCTTCTTGTAGTCTCCAGTATTCTGCCAGGTCTTCTTGTAGTCTCCAGTATTCTGCCAGGTCTTTTTGTAGTCTCCAGTATTCTGCCAGGTCTTCTTGTAGTCTCCAGTATTCTGCCAGGTCTTCTTGTAGTCTCCAGTATTCTGCCAGGTCTTCTTGCAGTCTCCAGTATTATGCCAGGTCTTCTTGTAGTCTCCAGTATTCTGCCAGGTCTTCTTGTAGTCTCCAGTATTCTGCCAGGTCTTCTTGTAGTCTCCAGTATTCTGCCAGGTCTTCTTGTAGTCTCCAGTATTCTGCCAGGTCTTCTTGTAGTCTCCAGTATTCTGCCAGGTCTTCTTGTAGTCTCCAGTATTCTGCCAGGTCTTCTTGTAGTCTCCAGTATTCTGCCAGGTCTTCTTGCAGTCTCCAGTATTATGTCAGGTCTTCTTGTAGTCTCCAGTATTCTACCAAGTCTTGTAGTCTCCAGTATTCTGCCAGGTCTTCTTGTCTCCAGTATTCTGCCAGGTCTTCTTGTAGTCTCCAGTATTCTGCCAGGTCTTCTTGTAGCTTCCTAGTTTTCCGCTTCAATTCTTTTTCCTAATTTTGACATCGTCTGCAGACACTGACATAGCGTAATCTAGTTCTCCTGAGAAGTTCATAAAAGATATAAGGAACAATATGGAGCTTAAAAGTAACCCTTAGGGGCCCCAGTAATTCTTGGGGATTCCAGTACCCCTTTGGTGAATTAAGTAACCCTTGGGTTCTCTATTATCCCTTGTGGTACTCCAGTGACCATTGCGATACTCAACCTTCACTCGTCCACCTTGACATTTTGTCTAGTTGTTTTTTGTCTTTGAGTACTCTTTAATCTAGGAGAATACTCTGCCAGGCACTGGCAGAGTATTCTCCTAGATTAAAGTGTGAGTGTGTGTGTGTGTGTGTGTGTGTGTGTGTGTGTGTGTGTGTGTGTGTGTCAGAGAGAGAGAGAGAGAGAGAGAGCCTGAGAAGACAATATTCTCGAGGTTCCCTGCCTGGTCACATTTCATGGACAGCTAGAAAAAACATTTATAGCGCAAGACGCTGTCTTCAGAAATTTTATTCAGGCAGTACCTTTTTCAAATACATGATTCCAAGCAGTCTGCTGCTGAAACAGCCAACCCTCCTTTCACCTTTCCACGTATCCATATCTATTCATTCATCCAGTCATCCATCCCTCTCTCCTCCATCCATCAATCCGTCCAGGCAGCCTGCCTCCCAGCCAGAAGAAAACAATATACAGAGTAAAACGTTAGCCTCAGCACCCAACACTTTCCCTCGTCTCGTCGTGGTGAATACGACCTCACACTTAATGCTAACCTCTGCTGCCTGTCACTTCCAGCCCACAGCACCTCTGAGGAAACTGATCTCACCTACTGAGAGATAATGTGACCTCTATTCCATCGAGATCCTGGAGCGGGTGGGGGTGGAAATGGTAGTGATGGTCACGGGAGGGTGTTGATAGTGGTACCGGTGGTGATGATGGTGTTGGTACCAACTGTGATAACAATCATACGAAATAAGGGCAAGAATTTTTGTTCGTAATTATTTCCTGTCTGTTGTAACTATGACGAACAATAACGAGAAAGAGGAATATGGATACTGAGGAAGAAGAAAAGGGAAAGTGAGGGAGAAAAAAAATGAGACAGAGTGGGAATAATAACTTGCAGTCCTTGTAAGACGGCTGTTACTAGTTCGAATTTGAAGGGATAAACCCCGTGTTCTGTTGTTCTCTATTAGAGACTTCTGTGATGTCTGCCACAGTGCTAACCATTAGGAAGCAAATGTTGAACTCGCTGGCCAGTTCCTCATGATTATTTTGATGGCTAGGTAGAAAAGGCGCAGGGTGGGATCACTCTTCTGAACACTTTCGTACGAATCGATTTCATGTTCACCAAATAGAAGTTTTGATCTAGTGTTGTAGTATGAGTAATGAACAGATAAAGGGAAGGAAACTGCCGTTAAACAGCTTATAGTACAGCATCTCATTTTGACTAAATTTAAAGCATTGGAAAATTACGATATAATCAAAGAATTATGGCAAGTGAAGTTGGTAAAATATGCGCGTTCATCATGGACTCTGCCTTGAAATACCAAACCCAAGCTGAGTTGGTTTCATTAGGGTATCTCCCTCCCTGCTCAATGTTCTTACGGATGCCAGGGCAACAAGGCGGTGCAAGAAGCTATCTACAGCAGTGGAATAGATTCCCAGGGGTATTTAACTTTTTTACGATTACAGACCCCCAATGGATTGCTCAGTATGTGCCCAGACCCCTCTTCACCAGACTGTCTCAGTTTTTTTTTAATTGCTCAGAAATGAAGTCCCATTCCCCAGTTATTTGGTTCCAGTACCCCCAGGTGTATGGATACCCCCCGGTTAAGAACCCCTGCCGGGTTATCCCTTCTCAGTAGTGAGGGGAAGATATGTATCAAAACCGAGGTCAGTGGGAACTCCACTGGCGAGGACATTATTGATAAATCTTGCTAATTCGGACAGGAAACGCTCTGCAACATTTCCAACTGCTGGGTTAAGTATTTATTTGACGTGTTATGATTTTAACTCCTCGAAACTGCTTGTAGAGCCAAGTGGGAAGGACATGGCATTGTTGTGCGCCTTTGATTCTTCAACTTTTAACGGTTCTGGATTCTTATTCATAGGCGCTCTTATTATTCGAGCCGTTAACTGTTTGACAAAGCTCCTGGAGAGCGAAACTTCGCCACAATAAAAATGTCACATTAGTTGCACTTGTGTCATTTTACCTAACGTATTGTCGGTAATTTTACCAACATTAATACATGATTCATGTTGTTTGCTGCTCTGTTTGGTGTTTGTCCTGTAGAGTTTGGGCCGTGCTGAAATCTCTCGTCTCCAATCACCCCGATCTAGTACGCTCACACATGCCTGCTTGATGTTCAAGCCCTTAGCACTCAAAACCTTTAACCCTCTCCGTCCACTCCTTCCCTGGGATACTTTTAAATAACTTCTTTCTAAATCCAAGACGATTCCATAGGAAACGTAGCTTCACATCCCTCAGGAAAGAGAAGCTTAAAAACCAGCTTCCAAACTTTCTATTTTAGCTCGCGGACTTCCTCGGGAAAAATTCTTTTCCCGGGAGGATGCAGAAACGTAAGGCGGGAAAAAGTTTTCACTGTTTTCTGTGAGATGTAAAAGCAAGTGTATTTTTCCCGACTCTTATTTTCACGGTTACTACATTCACAGTGAAGGATATTTTCACAGTTTGTTACTTCAGTGTTTGATAGTTGATTAATGGGGCTTGAAGTCTATCGACTAAAAGAATATCATTTAGGCTGCATGTCTCATGTTCACCATCAGTCAAGAATACTTTACTCCTCATAGTTGGCATTAACATAGTGTAAATTTTTAAATATACTAAGAGACACCTCTCATAGGATGCATGCTATATCCATACAAGACAAATGGAGGATGTTTATGGAAATACACGCTCCGGGGAATATTAAAATCTGCATGCAAGAATCACCGAGCCTCTTGCCAAGTTCTTGCATTACGCAGTTTCGTTGCATCATTTGGGGAAGTGGATAATTTTACTGACATTTTATTATTTGAAAGAGGCAGAGTTATCACGCAAGAGGTATGGTAGGTAAAGGTCTAGAATCACACACTGAGTGTCCGTGGTTCAATCCCCGGCACGGGTGGAAACATCGGACGTGTTTCCTTACACCTAGCAAGTACCTGGGTGTTAGCCGACTGGTGTGGGTCGCATCCTTGGAGACAGGATTGAAGGATCTCAATGGAAATAAGGCAGTCCTAGATGAGGCACTCACTTTCCTGGGTTATCCTGGATGGATAACCCCCCTGGCTTAAAAATCCTAGCAAATCTTATCAGACTACTCAGTACTCTTCAGGACCACAATGTTATCAAGTATACACTCTCATTATCTAACAGATATTTTAATATTCATAAGAGGAAGATATTTCAGTATTTGTAAGCGAGAAGTTTGTATTTATAAGATATTTACAGCATTTATTGTAGAGAATTACACAGCATTTCTAAAAAAGAACTTTTCAGTCGCTAAAAGAAAGAAGTTTACAACATTTACGGGTAAATGAGAAAAGTTTACCTACCATAAACATTTCAGTGTTGCTAAGACAATGTTACACCGTGAACATTGCAGTGTTGCTAAGACTGTTACACCGTGAACATTGCAGTGTTGCTAGGACAATGTTACACCGTGAACATTGCAGTGTTGCTAGGACAATGTTACACCGTGAACATTGCAGTGTTGCTAGGACAATGTTACACCGTGAACATTGCAGTGTTGCTAGGACAATGTTACACCGTAAACATTGCAGTGTTGCTAGGACAATATTACACCGCGAACATTTGATAACTTAGGCAGGTTCTCAGAGTACAAATACTTCACTATTCCTCAAAATGTTAAGTCATGCATGTAACTCTTACAGAAATCCTAATACAATATTTTGTGTCATCGTGAAGTGAAAGAGAAAGTGAGGATGATTTGCATGTATTTTTTTCTACCCAAGACTTAAACCAACGTTGTCCGACCACTACAGTTATCTTTCCATATATATATATATATATATATATATATATATATATATATATATATATATATATATATATATATATATATATATAATGTATATATATAATCGCCAAATCTTTCGGTTAGCACCAAAAGCATGGACAAATAATATTGCTATTACTTTAGTCAAATATTAATTAAGATTATATTTCCTTACGTGTGACAGGAAACACCTGATACAAAAGTAGACAGAGGCGCATAGACTCTGTGAGGGGTAATACAAAAGTCACACAAGCCTGTTTCTTGCACGTGGGGGTAATACTATAGTCACACAAGCCGGTTTTTTGCACGTGGGGGGAAATACTAAAGTCACACAAGCCGGTTTGTTGCACGTGGGGGTAATACTAAAGTCACACAAGCCGGTTTCTTGCACGGGGGGGGGTAATACTAAAGTCACACAAGCCGGTTTATTGCACGTTTGAAGTAATATTATAGTCACACAAGCCGGTTTCTTGCACGTGGGGGGTAATACTAAAGTCACACAAGCCGGTTTCTTGCATTAAATAATACCGGTAGCGAAGGTCAGCCTCATAGCAGATCATGTCTTCCAGCACCACAGATAATACTCACAAATCATAATACAAAATGAAACATGTCATGGATACATAAACGTAATAATATTAATACATAAACTGGAGCGAGGGTTCATCGCGCTCGTTTAGAGAAAGTTACATTTCCACTTTTGCTTTCAACCATTACAGAAAACGAGCGATGATATTGAGTGGGGTAACTATAACGTTGCACGGGTTCACATGCGCTTGGCGGAAACATCATCACTGACACACAAACATCAAACTGCTGCAGCACTCACCGGAGCTCCCATGGAAGGTGCTTAATCCACGAGGGAACTGAGAAGTCTACTAGGCCGGCCAACGCCAGCCACCTCTATAAGTCGACACAATGAACGGGTTTTTGCTTGACACCAAGTTTTCACTAGGGTCGTTCGTCAGCGATCAATTTCAAATATGTTCGTTCACTCGAATAAACCAATTAGTCTATAAGAAGTCATTTTAACAAACTTATATTTTAAAATTACTGGTAAAACAAATTGAAATCCCATGTATGTTTACTTGTTCATTAGTAAATTCTGTAGATTTTACCAAAAATTGCTGGCGACTTCAACTAGTGTGACCGAAATTTTTTGGAAATAATCCCTTACGGACGTCGCCGGAAACCGCCTCCTAGCAACATTGAATTTCCCGATAATGGCAAATAATTAACCAAAATTTATCCATTGAGCTCCAGCTTTCAGAAAAGACGATTCAATTGGAAACCATGTATATTAATTTATTTTTAAGAAATTCTTCAGTACTTAGACGCTTCTTCTGGGAAATGACCTTGAGTGCCATGAAAAGTGAGTTGAGGCTTTGACACAGGAAAAGGATGGAGTGGGGGTGGTCAGGACACGATGTACGGAAGAGGCTGGGGTGGATGATCAGGACATGGTGATGAGGGACAAGGCTGGGGTGGATGATCAGGACATGGTGATGTTGGACAAGGCTGGGGTGGATGATCAGGACATGGTGATGTTGGACAAGGCTGGGGTGGATGATCAGGACATGGTGATGTTGGACAAGGCTGGGGTGGATGATCAGGACATGGTGATGTTGGACAAGGCTGGGGTGGATGATCAGGACATGGTGATGTTGGACAAGGCTGGGGTGGATGATCAGGACATGGTGATGTTGGACAAGGCTGGGGTGGATGATCAGGACATGGTGATGTTGGACAAGGCTGGGGTGGATGATCAGGACATGGTGATGTTGGACAAGGCTGGGGTGGATGATCAGGACATGGTGATGTTGGACAAGGCTGGGGTGGATGATCAGGACATGGTGATGTTGGACAAGGCTGGGGTGGATGATCAGGACATGGTGATGAGAAACAAGGCTGGAGTGCATGATCAGGACATGGTGATGTTGGACAAGGCTGGGGTGGATGATCAGGACATGGTGATGTTGGACAAGGCTGGAGTGGATGATCAGGACATGGTGATGAGAAACAAGGCTGGAGTGCATGATCAGGACATGGTGATGTTGGACAAGGCTGGGGTGGATGACCAGGACATGGTGATGTTGGACAAGGCTGGGGTGGATGATCAGGACATGGTGATGTTGGACAAGGCTGGGGTGGATGATCAGGACATGGTGATGTTGGACAAGGCTGGAGTGGTGAGGGTTCAAGACATTTTCATACAACAACAAAGACAGAAGGGAAAGAAGAGACACAGACAGACATACTTGCTTTCAGTTCCAGGAAGGAGGAATACAGGATCACGTAATTAAGCTTGTGGTCTACCTGTGACATGGGCCAGTGACATTATCTTCTGTGTTAGACTACATATAGAAATTATACAAATTATTACATTGTACGAGGGCAGGAATAAATGAACTCGAAAGATGAAAACAAAAAGAAGTGGACAAAGGAGTGAAAAAAGGAAGAGCTGAACATGCATGTGAGAAAAATTGTTGAACAACGAAATGAACAAATTAATGAACAAAGAAGTAAACCAGAAGCGAACAGAAAGTAAATAAGTGAAAAGGGGAATAATCAAACAAGGAAAAAATAACACGAAAGAAGTGACGTCGAAAACTGAAGTGAGTAAACCCGTCATGGGCATATTTGTTGTAAACCAAAAGCTAAACCACAAACCTTCAACAAATACAAGGATCATCACGAAGCAGGTCGCCCGACTACTGAAGACGCTGGTACAGTCTGCTCCAGCATGCATAAGTGACCTACAGTGTGTGTGGGAGTAAGGTTATTAACCTGTGGGTAATTACAGTGAGAGAAGCTTCGTGACCCTAACCACACAAAAAAGCTCACTCACTCTCACTCTCTGACCTCATTGTATCTATTAGTCTTTTTATTGGCATCTAAAATAGCGGGGATTTCCACAAAGGAAATAATGGAAAAAATATGTATCACAACGAATTGGTCGTTATAGGCTTGTGAAAGTGATTAAAAATCTATATTTCTCAAGGGAATATATTAAAGTGCATGAGTGTGCGCAAGCTTACACACACACGCACGCACACGCACACGCACCCGCAGATGCTCTGCGCCAGGAGAAAGCCTCTCTACGAACCTGTTTGGTTGGGCTCTGCAGATTGATGAAGGGAATCCCAGTTGCTTGTGTTCGTATGTGTAACTACCGTTATTTCTGTCTGGACAATTATAGAATTTAATTTCCATTGCTAGTAATACCTGAACTATTGCTGCTGCTGCTACTACTGCGACTACTGCTGCTTCTACTGTTACTGCTGCTGCTGCTGCTGTCGCTGTCGCCGCCGCTGCTGCTGTCGCTGTCGCCGCCGCCGCCGCCGCCGCCGCTAATATCACCGTCATCGCTACTACCCCAATACAAATATTCCCGAGTGTTCGTTATCAACTGACAGTCCTAAAGCAGTTTTTTGAGCTACATCAGGATTCCGTTGAGCAGAGCCATCCTCTGGACAGTACATAGTGCACGGGACAGTGTATAATGCACGGGACATAGTGTATAATGCACGGGACATAGTACTATATCCCGTGCATAGTATATTGATTGTACATGACACACAGTACATAGTACACAACACAGTATATCGGTTATTGTACCTAGTATACATTACATTATGTATAGCTTATTGTACATAGTAAACAGTACATGATAAGAAGTACATAGTTGCATTCAGTATATGAGCTGCAGTGGCCAGCTGGTTCATTAATGACTACATTGTTGTGCAGTTCACAGCTATAGTGGGTAGTATGCTCCATTGATATAAACTCAAGGAATTATGTTCACCCAGCTTAAAGGTATCTAGAAAGTGGAATAACCTAGAAGTGTTGAAGGCATACTCCAATACATAATTATAAGAATAGGTACAATAGGGTCCCTGAAAATAAGGAGTGGTAGAGAGGGATCGCAGGCATATTATAGGGATCAACATGATCGCATCCGCGCGCGTGCGCGCGCGCACACACACACATGATTCACAGGGATGTTAGGAAGTATTTCTTCAGTCATAGAGTTGTCAGGAGTGGAACAATCTGGAGAGTGGTGCAGTGGAGGCAGGATCCATACATAGCTTTAAGAAGAGATACGATAAAGCTCATGGAATAAGGAGAGAGTGGACCTAGTAGCGTTCGGTGAGGCGGGGCCAGAAGCTGTGAATCGACCCGTGCAACCACAAATAGGTGCGCACAGTATTTCGAAATGTTGATTTTCCTTATCTTCAACATTTCACGCTGCCATGAAATAGTTAAACTGTTTTTTCCCCTTAAAGTGTATACCTGTGAGCAAGTCATGGTACCATCGTGAGGTAGGCGAGTCATGGCACCATTGAGGTGCGTGGGTCGACTTAACACTCCTGCCCTTCTCTGCCTTCCTCTCTCTCTCTCTCTTGCTCCCCCTCTCTTTTTCTCTCCTTTCCACTCCCTCTTTATTCCCTTGCTCCTGCACTTTTAATGTCGGGGGAATTATATGAGATGGCCATGACTGACGTGGTGGAGTAACCTGTGACAGGTCGCAGAGTTATTAACAAGACACAAGTCACACTCATGTTATATAAGAAGATAAAAGTCACATTGTTACGTAACAAGATAAGCCACACTTCTGTTATGTAACAAGATAGGCCACACTTCTGTTATGTAACAAGATAGGCCACACTTCTGTTATGTAACAAGATAGGCCACACTTATGTTATGTAACAAGACGGGTCAAAGTTCTGTTTTGTAACAAGACAGATCACACTTATGTAACAAGACATGTCACACTGCTTTTATGTAACACTATACAGGTCACGCTGCTATGTAACAATATACAGGTTAACTACTGTTATGTAACAGTATAGAGGTCACTACTGTTACGTAACACTTCAGGTCACACTACTTTTATGTAACAAGACAGGTCACTGCTTTTATGTAACAAGACAAGTCACACTGCTTTTATGTAACAAGGTAGGTCACACTGTTTTTATGTAACAAGACAGGCCATTTTGAGTCGTTACGTACCAATTTTCAGGTCAAGTATTTTGTAGCAAAATAATAGACTAACTCGTTGCGCTTCAGTCGGTGCAAGACCCGGAGAAGATATCCCTGTAGTGCATAACCCCAGCCTCCTCTACCTCAGTGCAGGCGACACTGAGAATGCTGCATTAGTTTGCACTGCAGTTAAATATTAATTTAAAGACTAAGCGAGAGGAAAGAGGCATTAATATCACCGGGAAACTAATATCCCTATTTCTGTAATAAAAAAAATTGACAAATTAGGACATAGCTCAACACAAATCCAAATTTTCCACCAATAGAGACCAGTTTTAAAAGTTTAAAGCCAAACTAAAGAGGCATTCTGTAGTTATCACACATAGATCACTATCTATCCTATAATAAGTTAACAGTAAGTTGCATAGCGCTCAGCACCACTTATTTTCAGTTCTTTAATACAGTATCTCTTCTTTTATTCCCTTTTATTTGGGGGAAAAATTATTTGCATACATTATTTATGTCTTGTAATATTATATCACATTACGTTTCTCTAAAATTCTGCATTAAAACGTATTTTTCTCTCTTAAAATCTAGTTGCTCCTGTTTGTACCTCTCTCTCCATTCCTAAGTCATATTTATCATCATGTGTTATGTCTGATCACTGTTTCTGAGCAGATTTAGATTAATTAATTGAAGCGTGGGTAGGCTGTTACTACCCTAATTCTGAATAATAGTGAACTATCGTAACCTAGAGAGATGCCACATCTCTTCTACATCACAGGTTTGTGTGAGATAGTAGTGGTTTATCCCTAAAGAAATAGGAGGGTGTCATCTGACACTAGTCTAAACTCAGATGATAGAACCTTTAATTTTAAGCCTCTGCTAGCCTACCAGAGCTAGGCTAGCGGATGTTAAGTGTTTATCCCTAAGGAAATAGGAGGGTGTTATCTGACACTAAGCCTTAAATCAACTGATAGACCCTTTAATTTTAAGCATCTGCTAGCCTACCAGAGCTAGGCTAGTGGATGTTAGATACAGTGGAAATTACAGAGGAAATACGTAAATATGTTGAGAAGGTAAGGTGAACGTGTGTTGTAAGCTTCGTTCAAGTTCGTGATGGACTTAATATCAGACCACTGGTACACACACTGAACTTTGTGGAAATGTGATGGAAATATATTAGCCAGTTATTGATGAGATAGTTATAACGTGGTTAAGAGATAGTGGTAACGTGGTGAAGAGATAATGGTAACGTGGTGAGGAGATAGAGGTAACGTGGTGAGATGGTGGTAACGAGGTGAAGAGATAGTGGTAACGTGGTGAAGAGATTGTGGTAACGAGGTGAAGATAGTGGTAACGTGGTGAAGAGATAGTGGTAACGAGGTGAAGAGATAGTGGTAACGAGGTGAAGAGATAGTGGTAACGAGGTGAAGAGATAGTGGTAACGAGGTGAAGAGATAGTGGTAACGTGGTGAAGAGATTGTGGTAACGAGGTGAAGAGATAGTGGTAACGAGGTGAAGAGATAGTGGTAACGAGGTGAAGAGATAGTGGTAACGAGGTGAAGAGATAGTGGTAACGTGGTGAAAATATAACAAGAAAATGTAGTTGAAAATATTAGGAAGTATTTTACGAGTGAGAATGTGTTAAAGATATACACATATAACCGGAATAAGTTAAGAGGAGATAATGGAGAGATTATGAAGAGAAAGTTTGGAGACAATGGGGACATATTGAGGAAACAATGATACGAGGAGATAATGAAGAGATTGAGAGACATCAGTGAGAGAATAAAGGCGCAGTAGACGTAGAGGATATACACGAGACATCAAGGAGATAACAAGAGGAGACAGTCAGTAATTGCTGACGAACGAGGAGAAAGTCTGAGAAAGTGACGGAGAAAAAGAAAGAGTTGTTCCTATATATCAACATTTTTTAAATACTTATTCTACGTGAAGCGCAAATGTTGCACTCTTGCCAGGCTGACGGACTAATTACCACAAACTCCTGAGCCTCAGCTATTCTTCTCCGTATTAGACTGAGGAAGCCACTGGTTGCCGAAACGTTTCCAGAATACAGATACCTAAGTGTGGCACAAATGTCTAATTCATTACTAGGTAATAGTGAGTTTAGATCCTAGTGTTAATTTACTTTGTAAATTCTCTGGTATTAAATTGGTTGCTAAGTTTAGTAAATACTAACTGTGCTTTTGTTAAAATTAGTCAACATGGCAGCCTATTACAGTATTATAAATATAGATAGTACTGAGCTTCGTGATGGAAGATAGAAGCACATCTGGTACATGATCATGAAAGTGAGTCATGGAAGCGAAGGTGAGAAAGAGAATGGAGATGAAATTTGAGGTGGGGGAGAGGCTATTAATTCAAGATTATATTAAATAAATTGCTTTCCGCTAGATTGCATCAAGATTTTGAGTGGCAGGTGTGGGCTAGGCTCTAAAAATGAACCGAAGTGGTAAGGTAACACCTCAAAGAGTTTAATTAATTAATTAAAATGTGTAAATAATAACCTTACTAACCTCCAGGTACCTGTTTACTGCGGGATAAACCACTGCAGCAGGTGTAACGAGAATTTCTTACTCAGGGTGCCTAGTTAATGGTCTAAGTCGGACCGAAACGTCGTCTTAAGTTTCGGTCGCCTGTGTGCGGTTTAATGGTTTATTGTGCCTCTTTTTATTTTTTTCTGAGACATAACTGTTTATATCTGTCAGACCGGGAATAGAACCCAGGTACTTTCTCTTAGTAATTCATAACTCTTTCAGTGAGTTTCAGGTAACACAAACACACATACAATGTTAGGAAGTATTTCTTCAGCAATAGACTTGTCAGGAAGTGGAATAGTCTGGAAAGTGAGGTAGTGGAGGCAGGTACCATACATAGCTTTAAGAAGAGGTATGACAGCTCATGGAGCAGGGAGATAGTGGACGTAATAGCGACCAGTGAAGAGGTGGGGCCAGGAGCTGTGACTAGACCCCTGCAACCACAATTAGATGAACACACACACACACCTACCTACCTACCTACCTACCTACCTACCTACCTACCTACCTACCTACCTTCCTACCTTCAAACTCGATGACAACAAACTGATAATCGCTTAAAATCAGGCTAGTCACCAGAAGATCGACCTAGAAAAAACCGAATCAAGATCGACTGAACGAAGGTGAACAAGCAGCATTTGGGAGGTATTGTTTACGCTCGCAGTTCCACCACTCAGCACGCTCACTCCTCATACTTTTTGTGGAAGGAATTACGTAGTTTTTCGTTGCTGAACCAGTAGGACGTTGTCTTAGAAGGTTGTACACGAACGATATACAGTACCGACAAGATGACGAATTAGACACATGTGGAATATCTGGGTATCTTTATCTGTAGACGTTTCACCATACAGTGGCTTTATCAGTTCGAATTCAAGGCCATAATAGGAGGAAGGCTGGTGAAAGAGTGACAGGATGGGTTTGGTGAGGATTTACTGTTATGGAAATATTGTGAGGTTAGTTAAGGATTATGGGGTTATGTGATGATTGATGGTTAGTGAACCACTGAGAGTCCAGCTGAAAATTGGGTGGTTTGTGAGATTAAGTGAGGATTGAGAGATTAGTGGAGGATTTTGAAGATAAGAGAGGTTTAAATGGTTCTGTAAGATTGTGAGGTTAGGTGATGATGGATAAGTTATACGAGGATTGGGTAGTTTGATGAGGATTGCGAACTTACGTGAGGACCGGGATGTTTGTTAAAGATTTCGTGGTTAGGTGAGTATTGAAATGTTAAAAGAGGATTATGAAGTTAGAAGATAGGTGGGTGGTTAGGTGAGGTTTTGGAGGGGTTGCATTTGACCCAGAGATCAGCACAGATTGTAAATATACGTGAACTCTAAATCTACAAAGAATACCAGCAGTAGATATTGTACTGCACATTAATCAGTTTCGTATTATAAATCCTCCTCTGAAACTGTATTTAAACCAGGATAACATGGCTATCAACTTTGTAATACTTTTTCTCGACAGTTAACTTTCCTGTCATCCTTGATTCGCAAATTGATCATAATAGTTCTTGTGTGTGTGTCTCTTGTTATCATATGAAATTTGTCCCTATTGTACCCTGGCGACACCACAAGCAGCGTGAATGAAACTATGTATGTGTATAGAACTATTCCAGTGGGACCGTTCGTAATTTTTTAAAGAAAGGTGATCTGGATGGGTAACTGCAAGAATATCCCACTGACTGGCTCCTGCAATGAATTTTGGATCATGAATCCCACCGGGTCAATGTTTCTATGTTATCCTGCGATCACTTATCCCTACTAGTTTTTACTGGATGTGCAACTATAACCAACTGTCCATCTTCTAGGGTAATAATGATCGAGTTTGTGAATATTAACACGAGATCACTGTAATCTTTTAGGATCAGGTATCCTAATTAGTAAAGAAACCTCAGAAAACAGGTTAACAAGCCTCCAGAGTTTGTCTTATTTAGGTTATGTGTCTTTTCTTCACCAGATATTCATTCAGATCTGAAAAAGATACTGTCATTGGGGGATATGGTCGAGAAGTCTGGTAGGATGGATCTCACTGACTGCTTGAAATTCAGGCTGTTCATTTTTAAGTTTGTCCGTCTTTCCGCCCTTTTTGTGACCTCACCTGTCACTTTATAAGAGAAAGGAGTGGCCTTTCTGTGACTTAGCTTATTAAAAAAAATGAGCTTTGTATGACCTTGCTGCGTTTCACCACGATGATTTTTTCCATTTTGTTACTGGTTATATATTTCTTTCAAACAGAAAATCTTTCATAGTGTGTGTGTGTGTGTGTGAGTGAGTTACAGGTGATGACTCACCGGAGAAAGCCTGTGTAGATCTGTGTAACAAACAGGAACTGCCCCGCCCACTCATATTCCCCTCACCTCTCACTTCTTGCTCCGTATTCCTCACCTCTCACACACCTCTTACTTCTCACCTCTCACGCCTCACACCTCACCTCTCACCTCTCCTTCCTTCTCATTCAACCGGCTTACGGGTCTCTTAGACACTGACTACATGGCTCCCCCAGCCTTGTTGCAGGAACTTGCAGTATAACTTTTAGAAATGACTCCCGCTTCAGTCTCCCAGGTCACACCCCTGGTCACACCCCAGGTCTCTTCCCAGACAAGCATTGTATACTGACGCGATGTTGACATCTTAAGCAAGTTCAGCAGAGTTCAGAGACCTGACACTAAAACAGTCAAGGCCAATATGTGTGTGTGTGTGTGTGTGTGTGTGTGTGTGTGTGTGTGTGTGTGTGTGTGTGTTTGTGTGTATTAACTTGAAGTTGTAGTCATTATGCTGTTGATGACAAGGGTCAGTATCTTTACTCATGCAAATGATATTACATTATGTACTATGTTAATAATTAAAATGATAAACGAATAACCAAAAAATTACCTTAAAAACAGACATGCAAAAAGTATATACTAAGTGATCAACATACTCTGGAGTAGCTTTTGGGTCCTGATTTTTTAAGTGTTTTGATTTCTATATAAACACTATCTGAGTAGAAAATAACAGCAAACTTACAGTACGAATAACTAAAATATTCTGAGGTTCTTTGCAGTATAGTCAGTCAAGTCAATTAACTGATTTTAAATACAAATAACTAGTGTATATTTCGAAAAATGTGCTCTGGAAAAATAACTTTTGCTTCTTAGTTTAGGGGAGAGACATATACACCGAGAAGTATATAACCCTCTGTATAACCTGAGAATATACTTTAATCTTTATTTTAGGAATTAAAGTATTCTTGACCGGTGGTGAACAGGTGTCATGAAGCCTTAATGACTCTCATGTCGCTGATAGGCTTTAAACCCAATTAACCAACCATCCATTGGAAGCTGCCGGATTTCCAGCGTCTCCTTTCCCCCCCATCCCCGGCCTCATACGCCTATGTCCATTACACTAGATGAACAAGGAGAAAGCACCAGTAAGTGGATCAGTGGCGCTGTGATTGTAATGATGAGACAGATGTGTGTGGATAAGTTTAGAGCATTTGTGGGAGGCAACGCACTTGTTTAGTACGTGTGTTGACTAACCAATGTCAGGAGAAAATTTCAAGATACTTCTTCGAAAGTAATTCATTCTCATTCTCACTATCATCAACCTTTCTGTATTGTATTATATAATTACTAATGTGAAAGTGGAAATCGATACATACAACAGGTTTAAAAAGACACCTGAGCAAGTTATGTGATTTATTGTAAAATCTTTGGGTCCCGTGACCTTAATCAAGGTCCCAGAACAGAATGTTTTCAAACACGTCCTAGCGTTTGTTCACGTGTTTTATTTCTGTCATTCTCTTAGGATTGTTAAATGGGGTGGACCGGTATGCCAGTGGAAGGTGTCGGTCAGATGACCGAAAGCTCCAGCTGCACGTCAGGAAACACTTGTCCTGTTTCCTGACGAATCTTATCTAACCTTAGCTTGCACTTGTCCTGGTCCCTGACCTAACCTAGTCACAGTGTGTCTCAGCGTGGGTGCATGACTGCACCTGGTATCACCTGTGTTAAGGCGTCCAGGGTGCATGACTGCACCTGATATCACCTGTGTTAAGGCGTCCAGGGTGCATGACTGCACCTGGTATCACCTGTGTTAAGGCGTCCAGGGTGCATGACTGCACCTGGTATCACCTGTGTTAAGGCGTCCAGGGTGCATGACTGCACCTGATATCACCTGTGTTAAGGCGTCCAGGGTGCATGACTGCACCTGATATCACCTGTGTTAAGGCGTCCAGGGTGCATGACTGCACCTGATATCACCTGTGTTAAGGCGTCCAGGGTGCATGACTGCACCTGGTATCACATGTGTTAAGGCGTCCAGGGTGCATGACTGCACCTGATATCACCTGTGTTAAGGCGTCCAGGGTGCATGACTGCACCTGGTATCACATGTGTTAAGGCGTCCAGGGTGCATGACTGCACCTGATATCACCTGTGTTAAGGCGTCCAGGGTGCATGACTGCACCTGATATCACCTGTGTTAAGGCGTCCAGGGTGCATGACTGCACCTGATATCACCTGTGTTAAGGCGTCCAGGGTGCATGACTGCACCTGGTATCACCTGTGTTAAGGCGTCCAGGGTGCATGACTGCACCTGATATCACCTGTGTTAAGGCGTCCAGGGTGCATGACTGCACCTGGTATCACCTGTGTTAAGGCGTCCAGGGTGCATGACTGCACCTGGTATCACCTGTGTTAAGGCGTCCAGGGTGCATGACTGTACCTGATATCACCTGTGTTAAGGCGTCCAGGGTGCATAACTGTCCCTGATATCACCTGTGTTAAGGCGTCCAGGGTGCATGACTGCACCTGGTATCACCTGTGTTAAGGCGTCTCCTCACCTGCCTGACATTTGTCATTATCATCCGCTCACTAAACTTTAAAAGGTTAACATGATATAAGCACCAATATTTATGCTCCATCTGACGTTTTTTCGTGACCCTCTTCTACTGAAACTCTTGACCTGCTTCACCGTACCTGGCACCAGTGTACGTCTGTTGACCTGCACACATCATGGGGGATGCTCTGCTGTATAGTCCTTGTGGCTTAGCGCTTCTTTTTTGATTATAATAATAATAATGGGGGATGCTCTGATGCAGGTGGAGAGTTCTTGATCCAAGGAATTAGAACTAAGTACATGTAGTACTATGCACATCTGCAGTCCGGCGGAAGGGACACGCTTACATTTAATTCTTTAGTTCTTGGTATTTTAAGGGTTTTAATTAAAACATTTAAAAGCTAATGAGCCACGATGAATACAGTGAGTTGGACTGCGTGGTGCTAGAACCAACAGCCTGATCAGACTAGACCAGCAAGTCTGGTCTGGAACTAGACTGCGGGAGCGATAACCCCCAAAATTGATAACTGGTAACTGTTTTTTTTAATTTTCAGGATTTCTGTATTATTTTCAAGCTTTTAATTTCATGTTTTTTTTCTATCCTCGGCTGTTAAATTATCTGTCTGTGTTTCAGCTTTTAATTTTTGATTGGTTAAAAGGGCTTAAAGCCTATCGACCACGCGAGGGCCATTTAGGCTGTGTAAATCTTTTTAATTTATGCTTCAGCATTCTCAGTGTATCTTTACAGTCGTCCCTTCTAGAACTGTGTCTCGTTTAGTTTTTCCACCATACTGTCATGGATGTCATGTGTTAATGTGTATTGGCCCGTCTGTTAAACTTGCTCTAAATTTTTATCTAAAGAAGATACAGGAAGTAGAATGAGCTTTAGGACAACGTTTCGCTCTGTGTAGAGCTTTATCAAGTCATGATTTGGTAAATCTCTACTCAACGAAATGTTGACTATGTAGAAGTTTATTCTGCAACCAGTGATTTTTATTATTGTCAACAGTACGTGTATGTATGCGCTTTAGTGTGTTATTCTATCTTCTAATCTATTTTGCACAGTAATTTCATCTACGTTATCTCACTCAACTTTAACTCCCCCTTTTTTTATTATTTGTCTAATCAGTGTTCAGAAATTCTCTCCTTCCTCCGTCCTCTGCTTTCCCCTCTATCTGCTTCCTTAAACTTTCTTTTCCTCCCAACATTAACTTAATTCCCAGTATCCTCTCTCTCCCTCCAACCCCATTCTTATCTCTACCCTTTCCTGGCCTCTTTCTGTCTCCCTCCCTCCTACTGTCTTCTCTCTTCCTCTCCCTCGCTCCCTCCTACCCTCTTCCTCTCTCTTCCTCCTTGCCTCTTCCTCTCCCTCGCTCCCTCCTACCCTCTTCCTCTCCCTTCCTCCCTTCTACCCTCTTCCTCTTCCCTGGCAGGTCTGTCCTTGCTCATTTGTAAGAGGTCTGGGTGTGGTCGTCTCGCCCCGTTTTCACTCCTGGCATCCCAAAACTCGCTTCTCTCATGCAACCTTTATTTTTTTCTTTCTCGACAGTGTTACTAAACATCTTTGTTCCCTAAACACCTCGACAGTGTTACCAAACATTCTTGTTCCTTAAACACCTCGACAGTGTCACCATTCTTTTTCCCTAAACACCTCGACACTGTTAACATTCTTTTTCCCTAAGTAACTCGAAAGTGTTACCAAACATTGTTGTTCCCTAAACACTTCGACCATTTACAAAACTTTCTTGTTCTTTAAACGCCTCGGCACCAGCACCACAACCTCCAATACCTGCCAGACACCTCACCTCCTCGGCACCAGCACCACAACCTCCAATACCTGCCAGACACCTCACCTCCTCGGCACCAGCATCACAACCTCCAATACCTGCCAGACACCTCACCTCCTCGGCACCAGCACCACAACCTCCAATACCTGCCAGACACCTCACCTCCTCGGCACCAGCATGACAACCTCCAATACCTGCCAGACACCTCACCTCCCTCTTGGAGTTTCATTTATTTGCTAGTCTTATTGAAACAAAATTGGGTTAACATTTTAAGATCTGTTATTCTATCTCACCTCACTTTCACAACTCAGCCTTACCATAGGTATACTATCACCCCAGTTTTCTAGGATCACACCCACAACAGGACTCCAATGGAAAAAAAAAGTCACATTATTTGACTTGATTGAGTTATTCTAGGCTCAGCTACATATAATTTACACTTTTGTCAAAGTCTGAAATTATATATGAGGCCCAGTTAAAACTTATTTGCTTACTTAGGGTCTAGCTGATAATCTTAAACAATCCAGGTCATTTGTGTAAGAGATACTTCCATATACTAATACACTACATGTACCTTGTCAGTCTGGATTGTTTTGGCAACAGTTCAGCTAGACACTATCATCAAGGATAATGTAACGCCTAAGATGAGGAATACACTAAACTCTGTATGCATATACGTCGAAAAGATATATAACTCCTTTTAGGCTACACCATCTTTGACCAAGATATAGACATCACTAAGACTCATTTCCTGAAACTAGGCTTCTTTAAATGCTTTATTCATGCAGTTTTTTTTAAGCAATGAATTCTTATATAACTCCAGTGAATTATTATATAATGAAAAACAACTTTTTAATTTTTATCTCTAGCGATTGTTAATAACCTACTTTAGGTCCTTCACAGATAAGACTCGCAGCAGACGACTGATTTCTAGTTAACTATTCACTGCTAGGTAAGCAGGGTAGTAGGTGTTAAAATTGGTTATGTCTCGCCTCACCCATGATTAAACTGCTGTCTTCAGAGGAATTTCTATTCTTCTGACAGTGTGTTTGAGAATATACGAAGGAACTCAGTTATTTACATTCATTTAATTTCCACCATGATCTTGCATCATATATATTTTTTTAAATAAATGATGCAATCTATATGAGAATATATTTTCCATTTTAATAGTGAAAATTCAAGTAAGGTGGGGAATTATTTTCTCTTAAAAAGACTGAGTCGTAATTCTTGTTGCGCAGTTAAAAATATAACCAGTCTGCTCCATTTTCGTAAAACTTAAAGCCTTGAAATCGTAGGACGCCAACTTGGACATATGACGTGGATTCTGGGGACAGGAAGCCATTGCCTTACCGAGGCCTTTGTAGTCAAGATTTTAACCTTCCCCCAGGATGCGACCCACAAAACACATAGGTACTTATTAACTTATAGGTAAACAAGGGCTGCAGAAGTAAGAACTCTTGTCCATAGTAAAAAAAACACGATTATGTAGAGCTATTTTATAATGTAATTATATTTTTGTGTGGTATTTTCTATTGGAGGATTTTTTTTATCAGCTTTTGATGTATGTTATTAAGAAATGTATTGTAAAGAACTCGATTAAAATTATCAAGGAAAACCTTGATAAGTGTTGTAAAATGTGGTATATTTCATAGTCAGGTCGTTGTACATCGATTTTCAGTATAGTACATGATGTACAGTTATATACCCGGGCTTTGTACAGGGATGTACAGTTTAATGCGCGGTTATATAGCCTAGTATAGAGATGTAGTTCAACACATAACATACAGTTTAGTACATGAACGTACATTTTAATGTCTTACGGTTTCGTACAAAATTTAGCTTTATTACAATGGGAAGAGTGGTACAAGATGTGCATTACTGTGTAGGATGACAAGCAAAAGACAATTTTCAAGGGCTCAAAAGAGCCTCCTCGTGTACTCAGCCAATTGCGGACACGTCTACTGATTGCGTACGCATGCTCAATGTATGTAGGAACTGGCCATGTATACAGGAACTGACCATGTATACAGGAACTGACCATGTACACAGGCACTGATCATGTATGCAGACACTGAACATATAGGCACGTGATAAAATTTCTCACCTCTCCAACCGTCCTCTTCCCGTCCAACACCACCTGTCTCATCTCCTGTCACTGCTACTGCCCCCGTCCCCCCAGGACCTGCCAGCCTCTACTGGTTATTACCACCTCTGACATTAGGTCACGTCGACTTCCTACCACGGGAGAAGTGGGCCATGAGCGAGGTCAAACAGTCTCACACCGTCAGGCACTCAACGTGTACCAGAGGTCAACTCAAACTCTTCTATAGAGGTCATCGGAAAAACTCTCCACAAGTTGAATGAATTTTGGGATGAAATTCCTTTCAAAATGTTCACTGAATTTTCTCATTTAAAGAAAGTTAAAACTCTGGATAGGATGTTTGATAGTGGAGATGGAGTGGAAAATACCATGAGGAAGAGAGTAAGATTTATGAAGATGAAATAAAATGAAGAGATGAAAGGAAGGAAGGAAGAACAGAATGTCAGTAGAATATAGATTTAACAAAGTTGACAGAGATCGTAATGGATAAAGACTTTGTGAGAAATTAAAAGAAAGGTGGTTGAAGCTAAAGAAGGTGAAAAGGATACGTAAATGGTAGAAGATGGAAGAAAATTTAAGTTAGGAGGAGGAAATGAAATACTGGAAGTTAAGAAATTCATTTAAAAAATGTCATAAGGAAAAGAAAGTGGATTTTCTTTTTCTTAATGTTTTTAAGTCTTTGAGGTGTCCAGCTTCAAGCTTCTGGCTGCCCAGTTTTACCGACGATAGATCGGTGGTCGCTATATTATATCACCTGAATTTTATCAGGTGTGATGGTGTGGCACAGCTGTGCTACATCTGGTTCAGCTGTGTCATGTTGTGTGTAAGGTCTACAGTTTTTTCCTTGCCTGGCAGCTACATAGGTCATGCTCGAGGAAGCACTTAGGTTGAGTTGTGTTGGAAAGTTTTTTTTTTTATCCCTCGGGCACCTGGCTGCCCATTGCCCGCCGGCAGCGGCACTGCAAATATGTACGTCTCTCGCTGTATATACACTGAGAGTTTAAATTAATCCTTACTGTAGGGATTGAAGTGGTGAGCAAGTGATATGCAGTCTTACCGACCCTTGTGTAGTCGAATGGCTTTAAACCTAAATAACTAACCAACCAACCCATCCCGGTTGTGTGTATGTTACATGTTTACTCTTTGTATACCTTGTAGCATATTGGTCATCTGCGAGGCCTTCGCTGATTTACCCGTCCATCCCTTTAAAAATTATTATTATTATTATTATTATTATTATTATTATTATATATATATATATATATATATATATATATATATATATATATATATATATATATATATATATATATATATATATATATATATAAATGACATGGACCCAAACCAGTGGCTTGAAAGGATCAACTTCCTGGTAGCCGAAGCATGTTCTAGGCATATTCCCCTAAGAAAGAAGAAGAGCAGGAGTAAACTGGAGAGAAAAAGACGCTCCCTCTACAGAAGACGATGAAGAGTCACTGAGCTCCTCAGGAGTGCTAGAATATCTGATACACGAAAGGGGGCGCTGACCAGGGAAGTGGAAACTATCGAACTTAAGCTAAATGACTCTTACAGGAACCAGGAGAGGCAGGAGCTTAAAGCTATTAGTGAAATTGAAAGAAATTCCAAATATTTCTTTTCATATGCCAAAAACAAGGCAAATATCACATCTAGTATCGGGCCCTTACTCAGACAGGATGGGACTTACACAGACGACAACAAGGAAATGAGTGAAATATTGAAATCCCAGTACGACTCTGTGTTTAGTGAACCACTAATCGGTCTGAGGATCGACGACCCAAATGATTTCTTCATGAATGAGCCTCAAAACTCCATAAATGTATGCCAGATTTCCGACATTACCCTAACTCCGATAGATTTCGAAAAAGCCATTGACAACATGCCTATGCACTCAGCCCCGGGCCCAGACTCGTGGAACTCTGTTTTCATTAAGAACTGCAAGAAACCCCTCTCGCGTGCCCTAAGTACACTATGGAGGAGGAGCTTGGACATGGGTGAAATTCCACAGTCACTTAAAACAACGGATATAGCCCCGCTCCATAAAGGTGGCAGCAAAGCATTAGCTAAGAACTATAGACCAATAGCTCTGACGTCCCACATCATAAAAATCTTTGAAAGAGTGCTAAGAAGCAGGATTGCAAATCGCCTGGATTCCCAAAATCTGCACAATCCAGGGCAACATGGGTTCAGGGCAGGTCGCTCCTGCCTCTCACAACTACTGGATCACTATGACATGGCCTTGGATGCACTGGAAGAAAATCAGAATGCAGATGTAATATACACAGACTTTGCAAAAGCATTTGACAAATGCGATCATGGCGTAATAGCCCATAAAATACGTGCTAAAGGAATAACTGGGAAAGTGGGGAGATGGATCTTCAACTTCCTAACAAATCGAACACAAAGAGTAGTGGTCAACAGAGTTAAATCGGAGGCTGCCATAGTGAAGAGCTCTGTTCCACAAGGCACAGTACTCGCCCCCATCTTATTCCTTATCCTCATATCAGACATAAACAGAGATATACACCACAGCACCGTATCATCCTTTGCGGATGATACTAGGATCTGCATGAGGCTGTCATCTGCTGAGGACGCGGTTAACCTCCAAGAAGATATAAACAAAGTTTTCCAGTGGGCAACGGTAAACAATATGATGTTCAATGAGGACAAATTCCAACTACTCCGTTATGGAAAACTGGAGGAGATAATAACTAGAACAGAGTATACTACTGACTCCGGCCATACAATAGAGCGGAAAAATAATGTAAGGGACCTGGGAGTAGTAATGTCTGAGGATCTCACTTTCAAGGATCACAACAGTGCCACGATCGCACGTGCAAAGAAAATGATAGGATGGATAATGAGAACTTTCAAAACGAGAGATGCCAAGCCCATGATGATCCTTTTCAAATCACTTGTTCTCTCTAGGCTGGAATACTGTTGTACATTAACATCTCCATACAAAGCAGGTGAAATCGCAGATCTAGAGAGTGTACAGAGATCCTTTACTGCACGTATAAGTTCTGTCAAGCACCTTAACTACTGGGAACGCTTGAAAGCACTTGACTTGTACTCGTTGGAACGCAGGAGGGAGAGATATATCATAATCTACACTTGGAAAATCTTGGAAGGAATGGTCCCAAATCTGCACACAGAAATCACTCCCTACGAAAGTAAAAGACTGGGCAGGCGATGCAAAATGCCGCCAATAAAAAGTAGGGGCGCCATTGGTACACTAAGAGAAAACACCATAAGTGTCCGGGGCCCAAAACTGTTCAACAGCCTCCCATCAAGCATTAGGGGAATTGCCAATAAACCCCTGGCTGCCTTCAAGAGAGAGCTGGACAGATACCTAAAGTCAGTGCCGGATCAGCCGGGCTGTGGCTCGTACGTCGGACTGCGTGCGGCCAGCAGTAACAGCCTATTTGATCAGGCCCTGATCCATCGGGAGGCCTGGTCGTGGACCGGGCCGCGGGGGCGTTGATCCCCGGAATAACCTCCAGGTAACCTCCAGGTAGAGCAGAGAGAGGCTACGCCTTAAAACAATGCTTGTCCTTGGACATGAGTGAATAGGTTTGCATTTGAGAAGGACCTGTCTCGCCTGGTGAAGTGCTCCACCATTCTTATGCTGTTATGACCCAGGGCTTATGAAATCCAGGGGTGTCCATATAACGTAGGGATGACTATATGTTGTCGGTATTTGTGTGGGTATGTTGTAGTGTTTTGTGTATGGGTGCAGTTCGTGTGCGCGCGCATCAGATAATGCCCATGCAGTAGTTGCATTTGCTGTTGCAGCTTTAGTGTGCTGCTGTTGCAGCTTTAGTGTGCCGCTGTTGCAGCTTTAGTGTGCTGCTGTTGCAGCTTTAGTGTGCCGCTGTTGCAGCTTTAGTGTGCCGCTGTTGCAGCTTTAGTGTGCTGCTGTTGCAGCTTTAGTGTGCTGCTGTTGCAGCTTTAGTGTGCCGCTGTTGCAGCTTTAGTGTGCTGCTGTTGCAGCTTTAGTGTGCTGCTGTTGCAGCTTTAGTGTGCTGCTGTTGCAGCTTTAGTGTGCTGCTGTTGCAGCTTTAGTGTGCTGCTGTTGCAGCTTTAGTGTGCTGCTGTTGCAGCTTTAGTGTGCTGCTGTTGCAGCTTTAGTGTGCTGCTGTTGCAGCTTTAGTGTGCCGCTGTTGCAGCTTTAGTGTGCCGCTGTTGCAGCTTTAGTGTGCTGCTGTTGCAGCTTTAGTGTGCTGCTGTTGCAGCTTTAGTGTGCTGCTGTTGCAGCTTTAGTGTGCTGCTGTTGCAGCTTTAGTGTGCTGCTGTTGCAGCTTTAGTGTGCTGCTGTTGCAGCTTTAGTGTGCCGCTGTTGCAGCTTTAGTGTGCTGCTGTTGCAGCTTTAGTGTGCCGCTGTTGCAGCTTTAGTGTGCCGCTGTTGCAGCTTTAGTGTGCTGCTGTTGCAGCTTTAGTGTGCTGCTGTTGCAGCTTTAGTGTGCCGCTGTTGCAGCTTTAGTGTGCTGCTGTTGCAGCTTTAGTGTGCTGCTGTTGCAGCTTTAGTGTGCTGCTGTTGCAGCTTTAGTGTGCTGCTGTTGCAGCTTTAGTGTGCCGCTGTTGCAGCTTTAGTGTGCTGCTGTTGCAGCTTTAGTGTGCTGCTGTTGCAGCTTTAGTGTGCCGCTGTTGCAGCTTTAGTGTGCTGCTGTTGCAGCTTTAGTGTGCCGCTGTTGCAGCTTTAGTGTGCTGCTGTTGCAGCTTTAGTGTGCTGCTGTTGCAGCTTTAGTGTGCTGCTGTTGCAGCTTTAGTGTGCTGCTGTTGCAGCTTTAGTGTGCCGCTGTTGCAGCTTTAGTGTGCTGCTGTTGCAGCTTTAGTGTGCCGCTGTTGCAGCTTTAGTGTGCTGCTGTTGCAGCTTTAGTGTGCCGCTGTTGCAGCTTTAGTGTGCCGATGTTGCAGCTTTAGTGTGCTGCTGTTGCAGCTTTAGTGTGCCGATGTTGCAGCTTTAGTGTGCTGCTGTTGCAGCTTTAGTGTGCTGCTGTTGCAGCTTTAGTGTGCCGCTGTTGCAGCTTTAGTGTGCCGATGTTGCAGCTTTAGTGTGCTGCTGTTGCAGCTTTAGTGTGCCGATGTTGCAGCTTTAGTGTGCTGCTGTTGCAGCTTTAGTGTGCCGATGTTGCAGCTTTAGTGTGCTGCTGTTGCAGCTTTAGTGTGCTGCTACACTGATCTCGATATTTCGCACTTGAACAGGAAGGACGAGACAGGTAGCAAGAGAGACGGAAGAGTAGGATGAAGAAAACGGCATGTAGGAGGAGGAATAAAATTTAATAAGAAAGGAAAAGATGAAAAGGGAAAATAAGAGACTGCTGCAGAAGAGAGTGATATACAAGGTAAATGAAGAATATGTTGATAAAACAAGGAAACCACTGAGAAGAACTACGAAAAGTGAAACTAGGGAATCGAGGGCAAAACTCGATGATAAAATGATAGAAGAACCAGTCCAGAAAGTTGTTTATGTGCAGTACACTAGAAAAAAAAGATTAGAAAAAGTGTATTTATGAGTTATAGGAAGAAGGAGACTGAGTGGCAGACAGAAGATCAAGGAGAGGCAGTTAATGATTGATTCAAGTGTTAACATTTACACCAGAAAAATTATATAGGAAATTGTTAATACGAGTTACAGGAAGAAGATGAAGAGGAAATGATAAAAGAGGAAGATGACTTACCGATAAGTAACTGGGAGTCGAGACTTGGCTCTTGGGCCCGCTTCTTAGCCTCATACTACTGATTTCTCAAGTTTCTCCCTTTAGCTGGGGCGCCTAGATACTGATGAATAGTTCTTGATCCAAATTATTCTAGTTAACCTACCCTCAAGGAAGTTCCTTGACGCTGGTGAGGGGCTCTTGATCTAGGGAATTGGATCTGTGCTCCAGTTCCCTGAATTAAGCACTGAATAACTTTCCTCCCCCACAGGCGCTGTATAAGCCTACGAGTTTAGCGCTTCCTCATGATTATTATAATCTAGTTAAGTTCCTTTTCCTCGGATCAGTCCTAATTTTCCCATTCCTCAGGTGCTACATAATCTATACGAGTTTAACTCTATGAATTAATATATTCACACGTTTCCTGTCTCGTGGACTCTACCGTAACTATACTTTAAACTGTGCATGGTGATTACTTCCACCACTTATCCAGTTCATCCTACTTCATAACTTTCAGATTAAAGTTCCTAACATCCCGATGATTAATTTGTGTCTTTAGTTTTCAGTTGTGTCGCCTTGTTTCATACCCCGCCTCTTTCATAGCCTGTCTCACAGCCTCTTTCATAGCCTGTCTCACAGCCTGTCTCAGCCTCTCTCATAGCCTCTCTCATAGCCTCTCTCACAGCCCCTCTCACAGCCTCTCTCATAGCCTGTCTCACAGCCTCTCTCACAGCCTCTCTCATAGCCTCTCTCACAGCCTCTCTCATAGCCTCTCTCACAGCCTCTCTCACAGCCTCTCTCATAGCCTGTCTCACAGCCTCTCTCACAGCCTCTCTCACAGCCTCTCTCATAGTCTGTCTCACAGCCTCTCTCACACCCTCTCTCACACCCTCTCTCATAGCCTCTCTCACAGCCTCTCTCACAGCCTCTCTCATAGCCTGTCTCACAGCCTCTCTCATAGCCTCTCACAGCCTCTTTCATAGCCTGTCTCACAGCCTGTCTCAGCCTCTCTCAGCCTCTCTCATAGCCTCTCTCACAGCCCCTCTCACAGCCTCTCTCATAGCCTGTCTCACAGCCTCGCTCACAGCCTCTCTCATAGCCTCTCTCACAGCCTCTCTCATAGCCTCTCTCACAGCCTCTCTCACAGCCTCTCTCATAGCCTGTCTCACAGCCTCTCTCACAGCCTCTCTCATAGCCTGTCTCACAGCCTCTCTCATAGCCTGTCTCACAGCCTCTCTCATAGCCTGTCTCACAGCCTCTTTCATAGCCTGTCTCACAGCCTCTCTCACAGCCTCTCTCATAGCCTGTCTCACAGCCTCTCTCATAGCCTGTCTCACAGCCTCTCTCATAGCCTGTCTCACAGCCTCTTTCATAGCCTGTCTCACAGCCTCTCTCACAGCCTCTCTCATAGCCTCTCTCACAGCCTCTCTCATAGCCTGTCTCACAGCCTCTCTCATAGCCTGTCTCACAGCCTCTCTCACAGCCTCTCACACCCTCTCTCATAGCCTCTCTCACAGTCTCTCTCACAGCCTCTCTCACAGCCTCTCTCATAGCCTGTCTCAGCCTCTCTCACAGCCTCTCTCATAGCCTCTCTCACAGCCTCTCACAGCCTCTCTCATAGCCTCTCTCACAGCCTCTCTCATAGCCTGTCTCACAGCCTCTCTCATAGCCTCTCTCATAGCCTCTCTCACAGCCTCTCTCACAGCCTCTCTCATAGCCTCTCACAGCCTCTCTCACAGCCTCTCACAGCCTCTCTCATAGCCTGTCTCACAGCCTCTCTCACAGCCTCTCTCATAGCCTGTCTCAGCCTCTCTCATAGCCTGTCTCACAGCCTCTCTCATAGCCTCTCTCATAGCCTGTCTCAGCCTCTCTCATAGCCTGTCTCACAGCCTCTCTCATAGCCTCTCTCACAGCCTCTCTCACAGCCTCTCTCATAGCCTCTCTCACAGCCTCTCTCACAGCCTCTCTCACAGCCTCTCTCATAGCCTGTCTCACAGCCTCTCTCACAGCCTCTCTCATAGCCTGTCTCACAGCCTCTCTCACAACCTCTCTCATAGCCTGTCTCACAGCCTCTCTCATAGCCTCTCTCACAACCTCTCTCACAGCCTCTCTCATAGCCTCTCACAGCCTCTCTCGCAGCCTCTCACAGCCTCTCTCATAGCCTCTCTCACAGCCTCTCTCATAGCCTCTCTCACAGCCTCTCTCACAGCCTCTCTCACAGCCTCTCTCATAGCCTCTCACAGCCTCTCTCACAGCCTCTCACAGCCTCTCTCATAGCCTCTCTCACAGCCTCTCTCACAGCCTCTCTCACAGCCTCTCATAGCCTGTCTCACAGCCTCTCTCACAGCCTCTCTCACACCCTCTCTCATAGCCTCTCTCACAGCCTCTCTCATAGCCTCTCTCACAGCTTCTCTCACAGCCTCTCTCATAGCCTCTCACAGCCTCTCTCACAGCCTCTCTCATAGCCTGTCTCACAGCCTCTCTCACAGCCTCTCTCATAGCCTGTCTCACAGCCTCTCTCACAGCCTCTCTCATAGCCTGTCTCACAGCCTCTCTCACAGCCTCTCTCACACCCTCTCTCATAGCCTCTCTCACAGCCTCTCTCATAGCCTGTCTCAAAGCCTCTCTCATAGCCTGTCTCACAGCCTCTCTCACAGCCTCTCTCTCATAGCCTGTCTCACAGCCTCTCTCACAGCCTCTCTCATAGCCTCTCACAGCCTCTCTCACAGCCTCTCACAGCCTCTCATAGCCTGTCTCACAGCCTCTCTCACAGCCTCTCTCACAGCCTCTCTCATAGCCTCTCTCACAGCCTCTCACAGCCTCTCTCACAGCCTCTCTCATAGCCTCTCACAGCCTCTCTCACAGCCTCTCACAGCCTCTCACAGCCTGTCTCACAGCCTCTCTCATAGCCTGTCTCACAGCCTCTCTCACAGCCTCTCTCATAGCCTGTCTCACAGCCTCTCTCACAGCCTCTCTCACACCCTCTCTCATAGCCTCTCTCACAGCCTCTCTCATAGCCTCTCTCACAGCCTCTCTCATAGCCTCTCACAGCCTCTCTCACAGCCTCTCACAGCCTCTCTCATAGCCTGTCTCACAGCCTCTCTCACAGCCTCTCTCATAGCCTGTCTCACAGCCTCTCTCACAGCCTCTCTCATAGCCTGTCTCACAGCCTCTCTCACAGCCTCTCTCACACCCTCTCTCATAGCCTCTCTCACAGCCTCTCTCACAGCCTCTCTCATAGCCTGTCTCACAGCCTCTCTCATAGCCTGTCTCACAGCCTCTCTCACAGCCTCTCTCTCATAGCCTGTCTCACAGCCTCTCTCACAGCCTCTCTCATAGCCTCTCACAGCCTCTCTCACAGCCTCTCACAGCCTCTCTCATAGCCTGTCTCACAGCCTCTCTCACAGCCTCTCTCTCAGCCTCTCTCATAGCCTGTCTCAGCCTCTCTCACAGCCTCTCTCTCTATCTGCCCTACCAAGCCCTCTCAGTATCTAAGGTCATCAGGGTCAGTTCCTTTAGCCTTACCTCGAAGGTTAGCCTTCTCAGTTCTCTGATCAGTATTGTTGCAGGTTGGTTAATGGAGTTCAGAAGTCATTGGACAACACGAGGGTCAGTAACGCATCATGTTCACTACCAGTTACAATATTATAATCTTAAAGTAGGGATTAAAACAAGCTCTCATTGATAGTTTACTTTAATCCCTACTGAGAGATATATCTAAAAGTCTTTAATATCTCTGAACTCTGTAGTTACTGTATATGGGTGATCATGTATGGATTTCAAGAAGATATATTAGGGATTAAAGGAAACTCGGCATCAAGACACAATTTTTGATGCATATACCGTTTTATTGTTATTAATTAATAATGATTGTTATAAAAATATTGGACTAACGTTTATATAACCAATTATATTGGGTATTATTTAGTGACGGTAACAATTGTGTTTTGTGTAAATTTTTGTGTAAATTTAATTTGAAAATTTACTGTGTGAAATAAATTACATACACTTCAATAAATGTAATTTTTTTGTATGCAGTATTCAAAGGTAATGGTTGTGATGTCAAGTTGATACATAGTAACGACCAGATGAGGCACCGAGGTGACCAGCAAGAAATGGCCCAAGTTTCCTGTCATTTCAAAGTCTAATCCAAGTTCAAAGGTAATTAGCTGAGTGGTCATTAATAATAATGGTTGCTAGTACGTGGTGGTCGTTAGTACAAGTTGTCGCCCACTGGTAAATGACAGCTACCCACTGGTACAGTATATGACAGCCGCCCACTGGTACATATCCGCCTATGGTGCGGTATATGACAGCGGCCCACTGGTACGTAACTCCCAACCATTCGTACCTGACAGCCGCCCACTGGTACTCTACAACCTCCTACTGGTACAGCATATGATAGCCGACCACTGGTACAGAATATGACAGCCGCACACTGATACAGTATATGACAGCCGCCCACTGGTACAGTATGTGACAGCCGCCCACTGGTACTCTACAACCGCCTTCTGGTACAGTGTTTGATAGCGGCCCACTGGTACGTAACACCCAACCAATGGTACCTGACAGACGCCCACTGGTACATGACAGCCGTCCACTGGTACTTGACGCCCACTTGCAATATATAAGAACAGGAAAAAAACTGATATATGACTCTAACTTATACAGAGCTGAGAAACGTTACCGTTTTCTCTCACCATTCTAATAAATTTTCCAGAATTATCGACTAAAACTGTCTTTCATGATCTTCAAGGAGCCCTTAGTCACACAGTGTTAAGAGGTGCAGTAACGCATGTGTATATACACTTAAAAAGTACACCCCTCGTTGTATAGATTTATATGTAAATGCGCTGAGTACACCTCATATTTATCCATATTTATATACATAAAGAGGTATACTTCTCGTTTTAAGTATCCCAATGTTTATATACATTAACGTACACCACTCGTTGCATATATCCCGGTGTGTATAACGAGATAAATTTTCTTCTCGCGCGAGAGGTGTGTGTCACAGTGTATACACTGAGATTCTACTTAATCACCATTATAGGGATTGAAAATTCTTAGTCTTGAAGCCTTAATGGCACTCTTGTAGTCGACAGGCTGTCGATCTCATTAACTAACCAACTTTTAGATACGGATGTTTACCTGGAGTTTACCTGGAGAGAGTTTCGGGGGTCAACGCCCCCGCGGCCCGGTCTGTGACCAGGCCTCCTGGTGGATCAGCGCCTGATCAACCAGGCTGTTGCTGCTGGCTGCACGCAAACCAACGTACGAGCCACAGCCCGGCTGATCAGGAACTGACTTTAGGTGCTTGTCCAGTGCCTGCTTGAAGACTGCCACTGGACAAGCACCTAAAGTCAGTTCCTGATCAGCCGGGCTGTGGCTCGTACGTTGGTTTGCGTGCAGCCAGCAGCAACAGCCTGGTTGATCAGGCGCTGATGTCCGTGATAAAACTGCATACGAGAACTTGTTTTTGTTCTTTTGCTACCGATTAATGTTTTTCATTTTCCACGAGCTTGGTTTTTTGTACTAGATCTTCAATTCAGTGTTTTTCAACGGCTGCTAAGAGGATGTTCCTATTCAAGTGCCGTTTTGTGCTGTTCGACTACCTTAGAAAGTATGATCTTGTTCTTCTGTTAAGGTTCTCCATCTTCTACTGAGAGCTGGTTCTTTTTCTGCTGTATAAAGTCGTTCAGTTTCTGTTGAAAGTTAAATGAATGGGATTCACGTGGTGGTGTTTTCTTCGTCAGGAAACAAAATAGTGTCTTAGCTGCTGACGCGTTTAACAAGAAAGTGTCTAGTGAGATGATGACTCGTTCACTGCATGTATACCGGAACTAGGTCTTTCACTCCAGTTGCAAATTAATGAATCACTACATGGTACATTCCTCAGATGGTTCCAGAAACTGGACACCTTAGGGGCAAATAAAGTGAAGTGCATAAAAAGTGGGACAGAGTAGCTGGTTCCAGCTGGTGAACAACATGTGGACTAAAAGGCCAAGGTTGTTTTGGACCTCGCTGTCAGACGCACCAACCCCCTGACATCCTGCTGGAAACAAACCTCTGAAGTTGCCGTAGCTACTGGAACCGCAGTGGAATAGCCATAGTTATATGCTTGAGATAGCCTCATCGCCCAAGTAACTGTAACTCTGCTGCAAGAAAGGCTGTCCTAGCTACTGAACCCACAGCTAAGTGCTTTATGCTTCACGTTGGACTGACAAATTTCATAACGTCATGTGTACAATTCCTTCTTCGTGATTTAATAACAGGAAGAAATTATCAACTTATGTTCTTATAATGTTGTTATCGAAAATGCTAGAGTAGTCATATATCTAATCATACTCAAGAAAAACCATACCCCCGGGCGGGATTGAACCCGCGGTCATAGAGTCTCAAAACTCCAGTAGTCGCTCAGTGGAGGACCTCAGGTTACACAAGATCTGACAGTTACAAGTACACAACTACATCTCCAGTTCATACATTTATATTTATCATAACTTGATCATTTGTTCTAACTTAAATTTTACACGTTTGTTTGTTTCGCTTTATTCGTGAAGTGTTAGGTTGGGGTTTTAAAATTACATACTTCAATTATTTTCGCCGACACAGTGATACTTTTGACCCTTGATAAATCAAACATATAAGATTAATTTATATTTTCGTCTTGATAATTTCACAATAACGTGAATATAATGTATATCAAAACGATATTTAACAAAGATACAGAAGCAGTATTACTGTGCCACTTGACATGCTTTCTCCAGCTTCGAAAGAGGTCATGTGTCGTGATTCTTTGATAATGCTACTAAGTCTTTGGTAATACTGGTTTTACTAGTATTTTATCAAGGAAATTTTTGGCATATCCATACTTTTGTAAGAAAATTCAAATTGCCATAAAAATAGGAGGTGTTGTTAATTTATCGGTCAAGGGAAATCACCTGTCACTGTCTGAATCCCATGATGACCCTCTGGGTGGCGTCAAGCATAAAATGCTGAATTTAATTTTGTTCTTAATTCGAAAGCATGTAATATCAGGACAAATACAATCTAATTTTCTTATATTTAGTATTAGTGAATGTCTCATGTCCTGTGTGAGATAGTGTGTACTTACCCCAAGGGTGATCATAGTGTAGGCTTAAGATATTGACCAAGCAGTGTTATTAGAGTGCGTCTAAATTTCAATCATTTTCCTGAGGAATAATGTTTTATTCAAGGGATATCCGGTCTAGGACCAGCGGCTGGAGGGTCACCATTTTCACACCTAGGTGTTTCTTCCGGTTTTGACCATGACCTCGCCCTCGAGACTACCACACCCTTGACCCCCCAACCAATACCCCCGCCCACGACCCCCCCCCGCCTCGCGACCCCACCATCGCGCCGCGCGCCCACCCGCGCGCCCCGCCCCGCCCGCGCCCTTCGCAACCCCCGTGCACGCCCGCCCGCGCGCCCGCCCGCGCCCTTCGCGACCCCCGCCCGCGCCTTCTGCTGCGCCTTCTGCAGCGTCGTCCAGATCGCCCCCGCGCCTCGAATTTTTTTTCTTATGATCTCCTTGGATCAAGGTTTTTGGATTTTCTTGTCGAAATTCTCCATCTCCTCGGATCAAGGTTTTTTGGATTTTTAAGGTTCCCCCCCTCACTTTCACCCCCATCCCAAAAATTTCTCAATATTACCAAGTTTTTGGATTCTCCCCTATGGGGTTTCGAAATTCTCCATCTCCTCGGATCAAGTTTTTTTTTGGATTCCCCCCCTATGGGGGTTTCGAAATTCTCCAATCTCCTCGGATCAAGTTTTTGGGTACCCCCTCACTTTCCCCCCCCATCCCCAAATTTTTCTCAAGTTTTGGATACTCCCCCCTATCAATATCAAAGTCTCCACTTCCTCGGATCCCCCTCCCACTTTCACCCCCCAACCCCAAAAATTTCTCGACAATACCATACTCCATCTCCTCGGATCAAAGTTTTTGGATACCCCCCTATGGGGTTTTCGAAATTCTCCAATTCCTCGGATCAAGGTTTTTTTTGGATTACCCCTCCCACTTTCACCCACCCCCCACCTCAAATTTTTTTCTCGATAATACAAGTTTTGGATTCCCCCCTATGGGGTTTTCGAAATTCCTCGGATCAAGTTTTTGGAATCCCCCCTCTGGGGGTAAGCATTCAAAATAGACTCCTCCTATGGGGGCATGCTTACTACAGGTCTAAACATCTTCCCCTTATTATTTTAAAATGAACTAAAAGTTTCCTCTCATTAAGTTAAATGAACTAAAAAGGGTGTTTACTCGGCGGTCAGTGACGTCCTCTCATTAAGTTAAATGAACTAAAAAGGACCACAGCATACAAGCTAAATCTTGTCGACTTACCCCTATGTCAGTGACGTCACGTGATGACCGCGCACACAGGTTGAATCTTGTCTACCCTTTTAGTTAATAAGGGGACATAGCAGTGACGTCACACATACAAGCTGAATCATGTCGATCCTTTTAGTTCATTCAAGTTAATAAGGGGATATAGTACCTACATCATAGGGAAAACATTTTCATCATCAGAAAGACACATTTCAGGATAACACTAATACACAATATTTTTTTTTTTCATTATTTATTATACAAGCAATACATCACTCTATTCTCCTACGTTTAGATGGTGGAATATCAGGGTGTCCATAAGCCAAGGATTCATTAGTATTCAAATGATATCTTTTATCATCAAAGGCTGACAAACCTCTCTTATTAATTCTTACCGTACATATTTCACCTTTTACATTACTTATAGACTTACACGTGAATAATTCTCTATCTACATTTGATAAAACATTCTTATATCTTGCATGTGTTAATAATGGCATAAATTGCGAAGGAATACCCTTGGCTCTGCTGACATTAGTTGATCTTCCAGCAATCTTGACAGAATACATTTTAGCTTTCAGGGCTATCAACTCGCTAATATGGTTATCACACATTTCAGATTTCAATAACCCCAGCTCCCCTTTTCTACTATCATCATATAAGGGATGCTCAGGACTGAAATTTGAAAAATCCATATAACCTAACAATGGTTCACTTTTTAACTCGGTGTACAAATCTTTACATTTCAAGCTAAAAATATACGAGTCAGTATCGGTATAAAGAAGTCTTACATCATCACCATAATGTTGTTTTAAAACTTTATACCAAAAATGATACAATTTCTTTTTAGCTATCTCAAGAATTTGAAAACCGAGATAAAGTGGTTGCTTAACTTCTAATATATCTTTATTGAATGTGCAAATCACTCTATCTTGATTTAAATGTGTGATATTTTTTAACAAAGGATCCTTACTCGCTCTAATAAATGCTTTCTCATTATTGATATATCTATATTTCTCAGCATACTTTGTAATATTCAGCAATGATTTCCCATATATGGCGTTATTAGTTAATTTGAAGGCTTTTGACTTGATAGGACATCTTGTAGCTGTTCTCTGTGCAATATTAGTTGATATGAAAGGTTCTAAAAATTTTGTCTGTGTATATTCATATATGGTATGAACCTTTTCCACCTCTAACCCAAGTTCCAGTAATAACTGTAACAATTCTAGACTGATCAAATAATTTTTCTGAGGTAAATGACTGCCCACTAATTTCCCATTAGATTTGGGGATCTTTCTACCTTCATTTTTCAATATAGATTCACAATAAGGAGATAACATCTCTTCTGATATATTCATATGTGATAATATTAAAGGAAGTTCATCAGTGAGTCTAGCTACCTCGGGGGATATGTGCTTGGTATCACATTCTATCCAATATCCCTTTTGACCTTCACAGGAAACATTACTTAATCCCACATCGAGGAAAGCATTCTTCTCGTCATTGGATAATTTTCTGATACCATTCTGTGGAAGAGCTTCAACCATCGCACTAGCATACAAAGAATTGAAATCTAGATATAGAATATGAGTGCCCATTCCACTCTCAACATCAAAATTAGGGTTAATTAGGGGATTATCTGCTTTAGAATACTGATTAATTGCGCAGGTAAACCCACCTCTGAGATTCCTTTTAATCAAGTCATATAATTCATGGGAATATATCATATCTAATCTTACATTAGTTTTCAATAGGAATGCATCCCAACTGAATGATGGTAAACTTATATAATTACTAACGTCTAACTTATAAATATCCTTGAGTGTTTTACGCCACTCCATGAAGACATCGGCTAACAAACCAACATCTGTCTTGAGATATAACATCAAGTAATCTCCTAAAGTCTTACATTTACCCAACTCAAACACTTTCAATGCATGTTCATAATCTTCTTGGCTGATAGCGCTATTTCTCAAAGAATTAAAAAAATGATCTTTACTCGGTAATTTTGTTTCATCGAGCTTCTTTAAACTATCAATATAATCATAACACAAAATTTGTTTTCCTTTACATAATAAAGGTAAGACATCTCGAGGCACATCTTTCAGAATAGTCTCTGTATATTTCAGGGATTTACCTGCCTTGATATGTTGTTCTGCTAACGTGGAAAGAGATCCATTCAATAAAGACAGTGAATCCTGAAACCTAACCTTACCTATGTCTACTTTCAAGAATTTGAATCCTTGTTTCGAATGAATTTCAACGTTATATTTATCAACATTCAATTCCTTTAAAATTATTCCTAAATCATACGACATGTTATGACAAAAAAGCAATAATTTCTCTCTCTTGTCTTTACACTGCATATTACATCGTGCACAATAGGCTCCAATATAATTATTGAAATTTAAAGTATGGTCATGGTGTTTATGTTTGTCCTTGGGGTTTTTGAAGGTGTTACCACATAATTCACAAGTGTTCTGAGAATCATGCCTCATCTCATCCTCCTCTGACATATGGATTTCATGATACTGTCTTCTAAACTTTATTTTATTCCATTCACCACTAACATTTAAAATGAAATGATTAACAGCATCCTCCCCCTTATAACTCTTTATACACACTATTTCTCCTTTGCGATCAAATATAATATAACAATAGGCAATGGCTTTATGACGAGACTCAATTTTACCTGCTGGGAGAGTGGTGTCTAATGCACATTCGAAATCAAATACACCGATATATTCGTTGGAATGCGTATGACTAAAATTTTCAAAGTGTACTGTTGTTCCTTCCGGGGGGAATACGAGAACCTGATTGATTTTACATCCATCTTCGTGGATATCTAACTCTTCCTGTGTATTCAACTTCATCAAACAACTATGACAGTGCTTCTTTACACCTTTTTCTGTCATTATCGTTCTAACATACCCGTCAAAATCTTTGATTAAAACCAAATGTCTTTCATTCAACAATAACGCGCACATAATGTCCTTATATTTCTTATTCCCCTTACGACACATAGCCATAAATGTCCTATCTTGATCCTTTCTTAATTGATAAACATATAATGACACTTTATTTTCCTTCTCTAATATACCTAACTTATCACGCGTAATGGGGAAATCATCTATAGAAGATTTTGCATGATTAAGACAACCTCTCTTAGTATTAACTGCTCTGCGAATATCACGCCATGACATGTTCTTTTTATGACATTGATAGGCGGCAAAAGCACGCAGTACACATAACCCATCATTAATCTCTGGATTAAATACATATTTCTTCCCTCGCAGTTTCTCGGGATATGCCACATATGACCCCACTTGCACTCTGAATTCTACTTTAACATATTCGATACTGAAAGATTCGATTTGATCTATGATCCAGCCAGATCCTTCCTGATCTTGCAACTCTGACTCGTATCTTTCTAATATTGTTCCCACCCATCGATCAAATACTTCAGAGATTTCCTCTTCACTTACTAACTCAAACGCTAAATTTATCACAAATTGTCCATTTTGATCATCACCCGATATGTTTTGACGTAATGTCCTTATAACTATAATTGGGTGGATTCTGAGCGACATTGCTAGAGGCGATCTATCATACATATCTCGCATCTGTTCTATAAAATAATCCCTATAAACATGTAAATACATTCTTAACTCTCTGTTATAAGATGAAGGAACACTATATTTCCTCACTGTATGTCTACCTCTAAAATTCTGGATATATGTAATAACTTCTGGGCTCTCATCTTCACTATTATGCGTGTCAGACACGTCATGCGAGGTAGTTGCTCTCTCATCATCATTAATGGGGGCAGAAGTACCCGCACCTCCGCATTGTGAGGTACCAACACTAGCACTCTCACCACCAAGCTGGGCAGTTTGATTCACAACACTACCAGGTGTATTTCCTGCAGAGGAAAAAAAAGCATATCCAATTCATAACCCAAAAAAAATATTAAGATTTCAATGAACAGAGGAAAAAAAAAGTATATCCAATTCATAACCCAAAATATTAAGATTTCAATAATATTACGTCCAGTAATGGAGGGTAAGAAGGTCACCCTTCACAATTTTTACATAATACGTTTTAAGATTTCAATGAACAGAGGAAAAAAAAAGCACATCCAATTCATAACCCAAAAAATATTAAGATTTCAATGAACAGAGGAAAAAAGCACATCCAATTCATAACCCAAAATATTAAGATTTCAATGAATAGAACAAAAAATCTTTTCTCGAGTGACTAGCACAACAAAAGATCACAAATTGGTTACATACCTGTTTCTATAGCCTTCTTCCATAAAGCATCTACACGTGCCCACTCATTATCCAATTGCAATAACCTTTCATTGCGTTGTACACCGCCTTTCTCGATTACCAACGAACGCTGCTTTCTAATCGATAATCTTCTCTTCACCAATGCTTCCAAGTATTTCGAATATATGCTATCCCCTGTTAAGAATTTCACTTATTAACGCACTAACCCAGTAAAAATTTCACTCGTATGCTTCAACAAAAATTAAACATGTAAAAAACAAGAATTTTCTAACAATCTCCTCTTCACCAATTCACTTATTTAACCCATTAAAAATTTCACTTATTTAACACATTAACCCATTAAAAATTTCACTTATTAACGCACTAACCCAAATTTCACTCGTATGCTTCAACAAAAATTAACCCAAATTTCACTCGTATGCTTCAACAAAAATTAAACATGTAAAAAACAAGAATTTTCTAAGTACAACTTACCTTTCTCCATGATGTGCGGTTCAGCGTTGGAAGATGAGGTCCTTTAACTTAATGAGAGGAATACTGTGGGGGGAAGATGAGGTCAATCACGGATGATGGATGGAAGCACTGTCCTCGCTCTGAGTGTCTCATTGAGCTTATATAGGCCGCCCCCTCCCCCCGACACATGGTGTAATGCGGTTCACACCTAAGGTAGATTTAAGATAATCATCGCCTTACCGAACACCTGGGTCAACACAGGTCAGACAGACAGCATGTATGTGCGGTTCAGCGTTGGAAGATGAGGTCCTTTAACTTAATGAGAGGAAACTTTTAGTTCATTTTAAAATAATATGGGGAAGATGAGGTCAGTCACGGATGGAAGCACTGTCCTCACTCTGAGAGACTCATTGTGGGTCACCCCAACACATGGTGTAATGCGGTTCACACCCAAGGTAGAACATAACACCTGCGTCAACTCAGGACAGACAGGCGCCATGTAATGCGGTTCACACCCAAGGTAGATTTAAGATAATCATGAACACCTGGGTCAATCGCCACCCTAAAGCAACTAATTTTGGTGAGGCAGTCCTGCTCCACATTAACTGTGTCCCCTTATTGAACTAAAAGTATTATATATCTTGAAAACCCATTAAGACTTACAGTGTACAAGACGCCTCTCTATGGTAAACACCCTTTTTAGTTCATTCAACTTAAAGAGAGGAAGCTTTTAGATCATTTTAAAATAATAAGGGGAAGATGTTGAACTTGACAACATACACATCTGCTGACGTTGATATATTTCGTTATCCATCAAGGATTATCATTGCCGGTTATTCGAATAGTGGCAAATCTTATTTCACATCAAAATTAATAAAGTTATACCACGAGAAATTTCATAACATTATAATATGCGGGGTGACATCACATCCCTTAGAACAAGATTCAGAGATAACTCATAAATTAACATTAAGTAACGATATTATCGACCCGCAGAATGTCATTGCATCACCTGATGAAAATACAATAATTATTGTTGATGATCTATTTTTAAAAGCAGGTAACAGTGAAATTATTCTCGAATGTTTTACTAAAGGTAGACATCATAATATAAGCATTATTCTGATTACTCAAAATATATTTCACGGAGGACGATATAGTCGTACCATGGCTTTAAACGCCACGCATTTTGCTTTATTTAAAATGAGGGATCTTGGACAAGTAGAGATTCTGGGGCGACAAGTGTTCGGAAAAAATAAGGAATTTGTAAATATATATAAATCTGCTATAAAACGATCACCCTTTGGTTATTTATTCATAGACCTTGCATTAAATACACCAGAAGCATTACAGTTGCGAACCAATGTGTTACGGCAGGATTCCTACGAAATTGTATACCAATGGAGCGAGCAAAATTAATTGAAAAGGTTTATAGAGATCCTGGATCTGCTGGGTCATTCTCTGGTGTAAACAGTTTATATACAGCTGTAAAAAAGATCGATCCGTCCATAACCTTGAAAGAGGTCAGAAATTTCTTAAATTCAGAAAGATCATATACTTTATACGTTCTTAAACCTAAGAAGTTTCCTCGTAGGAAAATAATTGCTCCTAAACCCAGAGTGATATTAACCTGTGATTTGGGTGATATGTCTAAATTATCCAGATATAATGATGGATATAAATACATTCTCGTGTGTATCGATGTTTTTTCAAGATATTTACAAGCAGTACTCATGAAAAAGAAAGACGGACCGAGCACTTTACATGCATTACAAAACATATTGGAGAATGAAAAGGCGAAGAATATATCGAGATTATTTACAGATAAAGGCAGGGAGTTTCTAAATAAACAGGTACAGAATTATCTCCAGAGTAAGCATATAAAGTTATATCATGTATTTTCGAAAGAAACAAAAGCTTCCATTGCAGAGAGAGGCTTGCAAACGATGAAACGTAAATTATACAAGTATATGACAAGTGCCAATACATTTAATTATTCAAAAGTGTTAAATGAATTAGTAGATGCGTATAATTCATCTCCGCACTCGGGGATTGGCGGTAAAACCCCATTGCAAGTCCATGGTATTACGTCATTGAATGATATAAGGAATCAGTTTCGGATAAATTATAAAAATGGAAGATCCAATAAGAAACGAATCAGTAAGAAATTGGCTGTTGGAGACACAACAAGAGTGACTCTTAGCAGATCATCCGCGTTTAACCGAGGGTTTCACACACAAAATACAGAGGAAATATTTAAAATATATAGAATTAATAATTCTCAACCTATAACAACATATCATTTGAAAGATTTGAAAGGTGAAAAGATTAAAGGAATATTTTATCGCGAAGAATTGACCCCAGTCATACCACCTCCAGAATATATTATCGACAGAGTATTGAAACGAAAAAAAATTGGTGGAATTACGCATTATTTGGTATCTTATAAAGGTTATGATTCCACTTTTAATTCGTGGGTCAAAGAAGGAGATTTGTTGAAGGTACAATGAAAAAATCATTATTAGAAAAATTTAAAGAATTAATTACATTACTTAATAGTCTCCCACGCAATCATCGGAAGAGTTTATTACATACAGCAATCATCGGAAAGTTTATTAAAACGCACATAAGTTGTATCAGTGAGATTTTCAAGAATTTGATTAAGAATAAAATACCATTAGACCCTAAAATATTTAAAAAGTACAAGAACGAGATTAAATCATTAGCTTGTAAGAAAATCGGTTTTCAGCGTAAAAAGAAATATTTGCTGAGTATCAGAGGTGGAAATCTTCTTGGCATTATATTACCTCTAGCAGTAAATATTATTTCGAGATTGTTTAATAAATCATGAAAGAATTTTATCTTGTACCAACTTCAGTTATGAATCGGAAACCTCTCGAGTTAGTAAAATCGGAGGGTGATGAGAATTTAGAAGGGGGTGGTGGTGGTGCATGCTTGAAGCGTGGTGTTAAACGCAAGTTTAAGACTACTCCCGCTAGGCAGGTCAACCCACCTGCTCTCACCTCGGTGAAACCTCAGAAAACCCCAGATTTGTCAAGATTCATGCACATAAGAGTGAGTGCGAGAAATATAGAATATGTGAAATCAATGTTGGTATTATTGCAAAGAAATCCTTTGGTGAGTTGGGATGAGAATGGTGACCTTCTTACCCCCATTACTGGACGTAATATTATTGAAATATTAAATGTTTTATCAGAAAATAATGTGAAATCAGCGAGAAGAATCGATTCTGATTACTTAACAGAAATAAAGCATTTATTAAATATATCAGGTATACATTTTGATTTTGTGAGGAATACAAAAGTGAGAAAACAATTATTACATAAAGGAGGCGGTGTAAGGAGAGAAACATCGTGGATATCATATTAGGTGAGTATATAAACTCTGTGATGTTATGTTTTTATTTAGTGTGTGTTATAAGAGTGTGGAGATGGCTGAACGTCTTCTATACGTGTGTAGCGATTCAAGTCTCGATTTATTTCCCGCCAATACACCTTCGGCTTTCATTAATAAATTATATGACCCCATTATATTAGATAATAAAATTGATTATGAGGTTGCTCTGAAAAATATAATTTACCCCAAGACGCATTATATACCGCAAAAGAATTTGAAGATATGTATTACATATGAGAAATCTACAGTAAATAAATATATGCATAAAATTGATATGAGCAAAATTATTGGAGGTGATATGACAAGGATTTTAGAGGCAATAAATGAGGATATTAATGCAAATCTCTTAATAGCAGTTAAACATACAACGGGTATTATCATCCCCAAAAACTCAATTGTGTTCACATATCATCCAGGAATAAACAGAGTGGTTATTAACTTGAAAAAAAAAATTATAATACCTTCTGATATTACCAGTGCTTATGTGGGGTTGGAATTTGATAAAGAAGGAAGCGATATGCTAGGGTTCTCAGGTAATGAAATTTTGTATGTCTTTACCAATAAAAAAGAGATTATTTTTAACGAGTCTGGTGTGAAGGCGGTAAACCCACCCGATCCTGAATCAGGTATTAATTATATGTTAATATATAGCGATTTGATTGATCCCATTAATTTTGGCGATCAGTTGGTATCTCTTTTGGGAGTAGTTGATATTAATACATTAAGATCTAATTATGACCCCACAATGTATAAACCACTTAATAAAAAGATAATTGATCAAGTGAGTATTAAGCTCGCTGATCAGAAAGGAAGGTTAATTCAATATAATGACAAGTGTTCTACTGTATGTGTACTACATTTAAGACCTATAAAACGAGAGTGAATGATCAAGTTGAGTTAATATTGAACGAACCGTCAAGATGAGAACCAGTTTCTCTCCTCCTTCAGTGGAATCATTCCTGAAACTCTTTGATACTTCGAGGGTGAAAGGGGGAGGTTTAGATGATATTATATTATATAAAGCTAGAGGGAGGGGCGGAGGATTATTGTCATTTCTCGGTGGGATGGCCAGAAAAGCATTACCATTCTTATTGAATACCTTTGCTCCGGGAGTATTACAATACGGGCAAAATGTGTTGAACGATGTTAATAATGGTATTGCATTGAAAAATTCTGCGAGAAATAGAGGCGTAGAAACATTGAAGGGTGTCGGACAGAAGTTATTATCCGGAGGAAGTAGAAAGATTGGTTTGAAACGATTGAAATTTAATAATAAAAGAAACTGGAATATTTAATTAATTTTAGTTTATTGTTAACTGTCATATTGTTAGTATGTCGGCTGGTGCTCTATACGTTACACCAGGGGGACTCAACGCCCCCGTCCCCACTTATTCTCATTCCATAACTGATGGATTCCCAAAATTACCAGGACATACCATTATTGAATCCTCAATAGCAGCTAGACGCACATGTGAAGTATTACCAGTAAATCAAGGATCTGATAAATTTCTCGAATTTAGAATACAAAGTTCAGAAGGTCATTTTTTAGATTTAACGAGTCTGGCCTTGGAAATGAACATAAATATAACAAATGAGGATGGGAGTGCACTGGGAGACGATGATAAGGTCATATTTGTGAACTCTATAAGTCAGACAATATTCAAATCTGTGTGTTTGTATCTCAATGAACAACTTATAGAATCGAATCCATTTTATTCATATACGGGTTATATTAAACTGCTTAAGCATTTATCCCCATCAAAATTAGATACATTGGGAAGAATAGCATTCTTTCGTAATAAAGACACAGCAAGTAGTACTATTACAACAGCTGATTTAGATGATATTAAGAAAGACGAAGGTAAATTAACGAATGAAGTGAATACTTGTTTCCCTTTGATGCTGGATGTGAGTAGTTTTCACGAATATATCCTGGATAGTGTCGAATGTCGATTGAGACTTGAAATGCATTCACCCGCATGGGTAATTATGACTCCATTAAGCGGAAAAACATATAAATATAATATTAATTCCATTAAATTATGGATCGATAAAGTTATTCCGTATACGAATGCATTAATTGCATTGAATTCAAGCATGAGGGCAAACCCGCAGGGGTGTGAATATCTGTTCAAGAAGACATTATTTAAATCATATATTCTGACATCTAATCAAACACAATTGATCGCAGATAATCCTTGGGGACAAGTCATACCCGATAAGATATTTATTATATTAGTTGATATGAAGACATATGATGGAGGATATAATTTTAATCCATTATATTTTCAACATGAAGATTTGAATCATTTCGGGGTTACAATTAATTCAGAAATGATTCTTAATATTGACTGTAAGTTCCCTACCCACGCGAGTAGGTTATATTACGCTACCTTGAAATCTCTGGGTTTGGAGACTGATCATCTGATTACATATAAGAGTTTTCTCCAAGGCAGAACTATATTAGGTGTTGACCTGAGAAGTGAACAGGTTAAGAATGCTATATCTGTCGAGAAGAATGGTAATTTGAGAATAGATATGACATTTGGTAAACCGAAAGATGAGAATAGAATTTGTCTGATGTTTGGTGAAACTAATGCGATTTTAAATATAAATGAAAATAGAACAGTGATAGTGCATACGCGAGTATAGATCATGAATTGTGAAGAAATAAATATTGCCTTGAAACATCATACGGGAAGATATGCCTCGTATTTGGGATGTTTTGCCGCAAATAATATAAATGAAGTTATTATGAGGATAAAAGATAAGCCGGTAATTTTCATCATTAATATATTGAACGATCAAGATGAAAATATGGGTCATTGGATTACTATATATGTGAACAAACACATATTATTATATTTAGATAGTTTCGGGGTGGATTTAAAACATTATACAAATATATATGAGAAAATTATATACAAGAGAAATTTCATGTACGGTATTAATCAGAGGATTCAACATGAAAAATCATTGGTGTGCGGCTTATATGCTATATATTTTGTGTATAAGTTAACAAATTATAGCGTCAAGAAAATTATACCATATTTGTTTAAAGATTTTGGTAGAAATAAATTAAAGAATGACCAATTTATAATGAAATATGCATATGAGCATTTCAATATACCCTCATGTTCAAGTGTATTTGCTAATAATTCAACGTGGAATTATGAAAATCTGTGTAAAATATTGGAATTATAATACGGTGGGGTAGAGGCGTTTAGAGGCGGGGCGAAAGGTTAGAGGCGGGGCGAAAGGTCATAACGCTGCTATAAATGCCCGTGCTGGGTCACTCTTTGCATCTACTGTCATTCAAGTTGGGTCAAGGATGAATCCAATTCAGTACTCCGTTGGAGGTGTCTGCGAGGAGGAGAGAAGACTGCATCCCTGTGTATGTCGGAATAATCCACCTGCGGTAAATGGTAAGTGATTTTTGTTCATTATCTGAGTGAATCTTGTTCTAATATTGAAAAAATCTTTTTTACACATAAATGATTTTAGAAGTGTAATGTATTAACCAATAAAACTTTTTAATGCAATTAAAGATATGCCTTATTCTTCTTCTAATCGAGAATTTTTTTTCTTTGCCAGATGCGAATATAATGCGGTTGTTGGAACTTATTCGCGCAAATCAAATCCGACAGGAGCAAATGATTTGCGAGTTGATGGGATTGTTAGGAGCGAGATCCACCCAGCCTCCTACCCATCCATATGGAGATGCTGTTGCTACCCCTCCTACCAACGAGACTTCTCCCCGACCTCATGTGGATGTTGAGACTGTGCCTCCTACTCAGGCGGTTGATGTTAACGCTTTTATCCAGGATATTGTAACTCCTACCCACGCCGAGATCGACCCTTCTCCCCAGTCTCATATGAGTGGAGAATGTGTTAGTAGTTGTTATTGCGATAAATGCGTATGGAGCGAGATGGAATATTTTATGACAAATTCCCAACCTACTTCATGTATGGATGAGGATTCCCCCATTTATTATCCACCAGCTTCCCCCCCAGAAGTTTATTGTATAACAGATGAGGAAGAAGATGACGACCCTGAACAAAATGCACAGAAATTCTACAAGAGAAGAAAAATTACTCTACGTTGATTTTAGTCAATGAATTGTAGCTTTTTTCAATGAAATTGTATTTGTTTGTATTACCAGAAATGTAATGGCTGTATAATAAATAATGAAAAAAAAAATATTGTGTATTAGTGTTATCCTGAAATGTGTCTTTCTGATGATGAAAATGTTTTCCCTATGATGTAGGTACTATATCCCCTTATTAACTTGAATGAACTAAAAGGATCGACATTGATTCAGCTTGTATGTGTGACGTCACTGCTATGTCCCCTTATTAACTAAAAGGATCGACCTGATTCAACCTGTGTGCGCGTGACGTCACTGACATAGGGGTAA
>NC_091367.1:6377513-6445013 GCF_038502225.1 Cherax quadricarinatus
TACCTTGCACCTCGAAAGAAAAATATATTTTTATTTGTGGATTTCAGTACGTGGTTTTATGGCCTAGTTTTATCATGATATGAAGGTTGTATTGTGAGGGAAAGACAGATATAGAGAGAGAGTGAGTTTGGTGGTCAAGGAACACTTGAAAAATATGAGTTCCCCCTATATTGACTCACCACCACCTGCCCACCTTGACGTGAGCCCCCACCCCTGCCAACCCAGACCCACCACCACCTGCCCACCCAGACCCACCACCCCCTGCCCACCATGACGTGACCCCCCCACCCCTGCCCACCCAGACCCACCACCACCTGCCCACCCAGACCCACTACCACCTGCCCACCTTGACGTGAGCCCCCACCCCTGCCAACCCAGACACACCACCACCTGCCCACCCAGACCCACTACCACCTGCCCACCATGACGTGACCCCCCCACCCCTGCCCACCCAGACCCACTACCACCTTCCCTTCTTGACTCACAACCACTTGCCCACTATGACTCGCCACCACCACCTGTCCACCATGACGTGACTGCCCAACCAGACACACTACCACCTTCCCTTCTTGACTCACAACCACTACCTCCCCCTGACTCACCACCACCTGCCCGCCATGACATGACCTACCACCCCTGCCCATCCTGACCCACTACCACCTGCTCTTCTTGACTCACAACTACCTGCCCACCCTGACCCACCATGACATGACCTACCATTTATTCCTTGTCCACCATGACCCACTAGCACCTGCCCACCATGACATGACCCACCATTCCTTGTCCACACTGACCCACTATCACCTGCCCTTCTTGACTCACAATCTACTGCCCACCCTAACTCACCACCACCTGCCCACCCTGACTCACTACCACCACCTGCCCACCCTGACTCACTACAACCACCTGCCCACCATGACTCACTAACACCACCTGCCCTCACTGTCTTGCAATTACCTGCCCATCGTGGCCTATTAACACAATCATCTACCCACCATGACTCACTACCACCAACCCTACCTGCCCTCTATAACCCACTACCACCACCACCAACCCACCCCCACCACCACCAACCCACCCCCACCACCACCAACCCACCTCCACCACCAACCCGCCACCACCACCAACCCACTTCTGCCACCACCAACCCACTTTCGCCACCACCAACCCACCCCCACCACCACCAACTAACCTCCACCACCACCAACCCACTTCCACAACCAACCCACCACAACCAAGCCACCTCAACTACCTCAACCACCAAACCACCTCCACCACCACCAACCCACCTCCACCACCACCAACCCACCTCCACACCCAACCCACCTCCACCACCACCAATCCACCTCCACCAACCCACCTCCACAACCAAACCACCTCCACCACCACCAACCCACCACCACCACTAGGCCACCTCCACCACCACCAGCCCACCTCCACCACCAGCCCACCCCCACCACCACCAGCCCACCTCCACCACCACCAACCCACCTAAACCACCACCAGCCCACCTCCACAACCAAACCACCTCCACCAAACCACCTCCACCACCACGAGCCCACCTCCACAACCAAACCACCTCCACCAAACGACCTCCACCACCACCAGCCCACCTCCACCACCACCAGCCCACCTCCACTACCAACCCACCTCCACCACCACCAGCCCACCTCCACTACCAACCCACCTCCACCACCACCAGCCCACCTCCACAACCAAACCACCACCACCACCACCACCACCAGCCCACCTCCACAACCAAACCACCTCCACCAAACCACCTCCACCACCACAGCCCACCTCCACCACCCCACCTCCACCGCCACCAGCCCACCTCCACCACCACCAACCCACCTCCACCACCACCAGCCTACCTCCACAACCAAACCACCTCCACCAAACCACCTCCAAAACCACCAGCCCACCTCCACCACCGCCAGCCCACCTTCACCACCACCAACCCACCTCCACCACCAACCCACCTCCACCAACCCACCTCCACCACCAACCCACCTCCACCAAACCACCTCTAAAACCACCAGCCCACCTCCACCACCACCAAGCCGCCACCACCACCACCAACCCACCTCCACCACCACCAGCCCGCCTCCACCACCACCAGCCCACCTCCACCACCACCAGCCCACCACCACCACCACCAACCCACCTCCACCAACCCACCTCCACCAGCCCACCTCCATCACCACCAGCCCACCTCCACCACCACCAACCCACCACCACCAACCCACCTCCACCACCAGCCCACCTCCATCACCAGCCCACCTCCATCACCACCAGCCCACCTCCATTACCACCAGCACACCACCACCACCACCAACCCACCACCACCACCAACAACCCACCTCCACCACCACCAACCCACCTCCACCACCAACCCACCTCCACCACCACACCACCACCACCACCAAGCCACCTCCACCACCACCAACCCACCTCCACCACCACCAACCCACCTCCACCACCACCAACCCACCTCCACCACCACCAGCCCACCTCCATCACCACCAGCCCACCTCCATCACCACCAGCACACCACCACCACCAACCCACCTCCATCACCACCAGCCCACCTCCATCACCACCAGCCCACCTCCATCACCACCAACCCACCTCCACTACCACCAACCCACCTCCACTACCACCAACCCACCTCCACCACCACCAGCCCACCTCCATCACCACCAACCCACCTCCATTACCACCAGCCCACCTCCACCACCACCAGCCCACCTCCATCACCACCAGCACACCACCACCACCAACCCACCTCCACCACCACCAGCCCACCTCCATCACCACCAGCCCACCTCCATCACCACCAGCCCACCTCCACCAACCCACCTCCACTACCACCAGCCCACCTCCCCCACCACCAGCCCACCTCCACCACCACCAGCCCACCTCCACCACCACCAGCCCACCTCCACCACCACCAACAAACCACCACCGCCCACCCACCACCTCCACCACCCCACCTCCACCACCACCAACCCACCTCCACCACCACCAACCCACCTCCACCACCACCAGCTCACCTCCATCACAACCAGCCCACCTCCACCACCACCAGCCCACCACCACCACCACCACCAACCCACCTCCACCACCACCAACCCACCTCCACCGCCACCAGCCCACCTCCATCACCACCAGCACACCACCACCACCAATACCAACTGGCCGCCATGAGCTTTAAATCCCTTAGCGAAGTTTAAATGGCTTTGGAGAGGAAAGAGGTGTAGAAGGATGAAGACAAATGGATGAGAATTAGAGAGCGAAGCAAGAAGAAAAGAGGAGAGGGAGTAATGATGTTAATTTTAATTTTTAAAGGGGTGAACCGGTAAGCCAGCGAAAGGCCTCGGTCAGATGACCAAAATCTCCAATGGCAGGTCATCATTTGACCAAGACCTGAGTCAGGAAACACTTGTCCTGTTTCCTGACGAACCTTCCCTAAGAGAGGGAGTAACACACGAAGAGTAGTAAGTGGAAATTGTAGGGACTGTGTTCCCCAGTATATATATATATATATATATATATATATATATATATATATATATATATATATATATATATATATATATATATATATATATATATATATATATATATATATATATATATATATATATATATATATATATATATATATATATATATATATATATATATATATATATATATATATATATATATATATATATATATATATATGTATTTATTTATTTATTTATTTATTTATTTATTATTATTTGGACATGATACATAGTTGTACAAAAGAAATACAGTGGTTTAGTGTACATGCCAAAAGCCCCTTGTATGCAGAGCATTATTCGCAGGCTTAAAATTAACTTAAGATTAACTAAGCAATGATATATTCAGTGGTAACAATACAGTAAACAAATTACAACATAAGGTACAAATGTGCATTTCAAATAAAAAGCTTTATAGTTGTACACATTTGTAGCATATTTGAGGAGTTACTGAGCATTAAAGTGAATGGAGTAATCTATTAGGTAATGTAATTATATCAATAACAACACTGCACTAGCCAAGGAGTCGAACCCATGTTATTTTAGCCCGCCTCATGGTGAGAGAAAACGCATGACGCTTTAGACTAGACTAGTCTAGTGGTCAATTTTTTATTTATTTTTTTTTTTTATTCGCCGGTATTCTCCCGGCCCGGGTCTTCTCCAAGTAGTGGTGACCCGGCCTTGGCTCCCTATCTGGGGAGTGTCTCGAGACTTAAGTCTCCCATGGGAGGAGGTACAAGTACCTCCTCATCTTTGGGACCAAGTGTCCCCAGGCCTAGCCACATTCCCCGCCCTCACGGGGCTCGTAGGGAGAAGCTAGGCCTCTGGTCTGCCATCTACCCCGCCTCAAAGGGGCTCGTGGGGATGGCAGTCTTATAGTGGTCAAAAGCGTCATGCGTTTTCTCTCACCATGAGGCGGGCCAAAACGGCATGGGTTCGACTCCTTGGCTAGTGCAGTGTTGTTATTGATCAATACCACTTATTCCGTGGGTACAATTATATATATATTTATATGCATGACTTTTCTTTTTGTGTTAATATAATACATACCAAGGTGCAGTTTATCCACGAGGTGTTAATTTTAGTGTTTGAGAGTTCTGTAAAGTTGACCCTAAAGTAGAATGGCTACGAGAATCATTTTCTTTTATATGAGTAGAAGAAACAGTGAGTTAGGATAAACTGAATTGTTTTGGTCGACAAGTGTTTAATTGTATCGAGACAAGAATCCCCTTAGCTTATCGAGTTCTCTGCAGCTGATTATTTGATAGATCTTACAGGATACAACATACGTCAGTAGAGTACCACTCAGGTACCTATTTACTGCTACTTAAACATGATTAGCAGGTGCAGTGAAGCTTGTCAGTATGCAGAAAATTGACTGATTACTTGAGTTTAAAAAATCGTTACTTTAGTTTATCATACAAAGAATTTACACTTATGCCTTTTACACATGAACAGTAGAGTAGAGGCATGTAGTTGGTAAATAAGCTTGCTTTATGGTTTTAAAAGAATTTAAAATTAAAATGTTCTTAATTGTTACTGGTAGTATTCAGTCTTAATAACCCACGTGCAATTGATAAGCCATCTAAGACAGTTCGTGTGAATAGAGGTTTGTGGCTGCAGGAGTGTAGGGTTGATAACAACTTCTCAGGGTAGCCAACAACCGCTAATTATTCGTAGGCGCGATACCATTTGTGCTTTATGTAAAAAATGAAGGAATGCAAGGTGCAGTGATTCCTGGCTGATGGGCAAGTCTTCCCACACCAGTTGTCCCTGTTTGCCTAGCACTTAATAGGTACCTGGGTGATGGTTGACATCTGTGTGCTGCTGACGAACCATAGAGATGATAGTGTACTGTAGATATGACTGGACTTTAGGTTTCTTGTTATTTGTTCAGTTTTTTTAAGTTTTTTTGTTTTTAGTTGTTGCTATTGTACAATTAAGTTGTTGCTATTGTGTAATTAAGTTGTTGTTGGGATATGTGCAGTTACTTCAAGGTGTTGCTAGTATATGTAAAATTACTGAATTTGTTCATACTTATTGTACTGCTACAGTAATTACCTCTGTTGGTCATTTCCAACTTATATTTTTCTAAATTATTAATCCAATTTTGGATTTCTGAAAGAGGCTATCCTTCAGGAGGTAACTTTAGGTCAGCGCTGCCTGTGTTAACTGTGAGACAGATACTGTGTGATGAACTAATGGAGAAAGCAATGTTGATACGCACCGGCTGTCTCACCTGCATGCAAATGCTGTTGCAGCTTTCACCGAAGATACCACGCACGGGTTATTCGGATTGCAACGCTAAACCTCGACAAACAAGAAGTGAATTATGGTTTATCCTTAGTACAAATTGAACCTCTATGAACGAGAAGCCAGTAATGGCTTATCTTTACTGCAGAATAAAACTTCTATAAACGATTAGTCAGTAATGATTTATCCTGAGTGCACATAAACCTCTATGAACGAGTAGTCAGCAGTGGTTTAGACTGAATGCAGCACTAACCCTCTGTGAACAAAGAGGTATAATTAGTTTACCCAGAATGCAGGCTAACGTACATGAACAAAATTTCTAATCTAGTAAATGCTCCTGATAGCGACGTTGAGCGTCGACAAACATAAAACTAATGAGGGATCATTTGGAATGTAATGTTAAATATTGATGAACATTAAACCGATGATTATTCATGAATGATAAAGTAATGAATCAGATTATGTAAATAATAAGATTTTAGATTTTGGTGCCGAAGCGGCTAGGTTATTGTGCGCTCCATATCCATCATGTGGATGGTAGTGCAAGAACATGTGGATGGTAGTGCAAGAACATGTGGATGGTAGTGCAAGAACATGTGGATGGTAGTGCAAGAGCATGTGGATGGTAGTGCAAGAACATGTGGATGGTAGTGCAAGAGCATGTGGATGGTAGTGCAAGAACATGTGGATGGTAGTGCAAGAACATGTGGATGGTAGTGCAAGAGCATGTGGATGGTAGTGCAAGAACATGTGGATGGTAGTGCAAGAGCATGTGGATGGTAGTGCAAGAACATGTGGATGGTAGTGCAAGAGCATGTGGATGGTAGTGCAAGAGCATGTGGATGGTAGTGCAAGAGCATGTGGATGGTAGTGCAAGAGCATGTGGATGGTAGTGCAAGAACATGTGGATGGTAGTGCAAGAACATGTGGATGGTAGTGCAAGAGCATGTGGATGGTAGTGCAAGAACATGTGGATGGTAGTGCAAGAGCATGTGGATGGTAGTGCAAGAACATGTGGATGGTAGTGCAAGAGCATGTGGATGGTAGTGCAAGAGCATGTGGATGGTAGTGCAAGAGCATGTGGATGGTAGTGCAAGAGCATGTGGATGGTAGTGCAAGAGCATGTGGATGGTAGTGCAAGAGCATGTGGATGGTAGTGCAAGAGCATGTGGATGGTAGTGCAAGAGCATGTGGATGGTAGTGCAAGAGCATGTGGATGGTAGTGCAAGAGCATGTGGATGGTAGTGCAAGAGCATGTGGATGGTAGTGCAAGAGCATGTGGATGCACGAAATGCCTAGGAACTAGACAACAAAGGGTTAACAGCAATACATCTGGATTGTCTACAATTATTTTATCTGTTACAAGCAAATTTAGGATATTGTCTTGATATGTCTGGTATCTTATTTTCATTAATAAATGGACAGTCAAGTGTTCAAGTATTCAAGAAAGTGGCCATAAGGTTGCCCACATAATTTTCATTTATCTTGATCATCTGGGCGTCTGGCAAGCTTCCAGAGGTTCTTGTAACCAAGCCTAAGCATAGCTACTGCAACATTGGTCAGTCTATTCACATTGCAAGTTGTTCCATAGATATGTTTATCTACGTTCTTGTCATCATAGTAAGTTATATATCTACTTAGGTTTCTAACTGCATTAGTATGACATTCTCTTTATTTACTTCTCACCTAATATTATTCATAATGCTAGACAGATGTAACCAAGTTGTATTCTACATTTTCCTTCAGGGTATGTTCCTTGACTAATTAATTAACTTACCTAATTTATTAACTTCCATCGTGTGATTGAATCCATAAGAATAGTACATTTATTCCATTTTCTCGGATATTTGTATAAGAACATAGGGAAGAAGGAACACTGCAATAGGCCTACTGACCCAAGCGGAGCAGGTCTTGCACCTGACTTCTCAAATGAACATGTTGCTAGTCATTATATGAGCAGGTGACTTCAGTGATGACGGAGAATGGGTGACGTGTAAAGGGAACACAGGTGGCACAAGTACAGATGTACTGCAAGTGGTGAGGACTGAAACAAAAGCTGAATTTTATTTTTAAATGATCTGATAGTCTCCGTCTTGCATGAAATGAACAGCAGCTTGTGAAGGAGTGAGGAACAAGGAGCCTACAACTTGCGAACAAGTTTAATAGCAATTTACACAAGACAGGCAAAGTCGATTTATCAAATATTCAATCATGTGATAAAATAATGTAAAAACCTAAATCTTCCTTTAAAGACAATTTGAAACGCAAAATGCATTCGTTTCAATTTCTCTTCTCTGCGGAAATCAACTTCTCCATTCTTTAAAATATTGTAATGGAAATCTGAGATAAAAATGGTGAAATATTTTTATATTTACTGGACAAATTCTAATAACTGAAATTTTAAGATTTATTCAAAGGGTCAATAGAGAGATGCAATAACTCAGGTATATCAGAAATCCAATAGTCAGGTCAATTAAACGCAAGTGTTCACCTGAGTCGAGCTTCATGTACATGGAACCAATTCGTTATTAGATATTCTAGGCAGATGTTCACATCAGAGGAGCACAGCTGATGTGCACGTCGGAGATACACAGCTGGTGTTCACATAGGTATACAACAAGTGTACACATGAGATATACAGCACCACATTAGTGGTGCACAGTTGATGTTTACGTGAGAGGTGTACTGTTGGAGTACGAGTAATAGGTGTACAGCTTTTGTATACGTGAGAAGTGTACAATTAGTGTTTATGTGAAAGCCTTATAGCTAATGCAAAAGAAATGGGTTTGGTAACCAGACTAAAAACGCACCGAGACAAAAGAATAAAAAAATATTTCCACGTGAAAGAATGTAGTGGTAGGATCAAGAACGCCGTAAAACACTACAGTGCATAAAGGTGAAACATACTGGAAACAGAGAGAGAAAGCTTGGAATATGAAGGTGGTTGGCGGCCGCCGGGGAGACAGGCAGTCAGGACAAATTGAGTTTAGGGGTAATATCTGGGGCTGACCACTGTCGCTTTGTAGCACCTCTCAGAGAGAGAACTGCTGGGGCAGGGAACTCAGGGGAAGGTTATACACCAACTACACACGCCCTCAATGCCACCTTTGATATGTGAACTTTTAGGAAGGAATCTAGAAGCAGGCCATATGCAATTGCGTGCTGAGCATACATGTGTGTAGGACACGTTCATCACACATGTGTTTAGTACATATGTTAGTGCACATGTGTTACTGCAGGTCCCTGACACCTCTCCGTGGTTCTAGTCTCAAGAAAGACACAAGAAGAACCATTCAAAATCAACAATCTTTTTTCTTTGTAGTCCCTTGTTCGAACTTTCGTGTCCCATTACAACAACTAAAGCCTCACCTCCAATGTGCACACACTAATAGCAGCCTTATTCTCCACCTCTGTGCTTACTTCGTCATGTCTATTACCCTCTGCTTATTAGTTCTACTACTTCGGCCCTTCTACCATCACAGCAAAATCGAACGCCTCCGGCTCTATCACCACCAAGATGTTTTTTGTTCATTGAGTTACACGAGGATTTATATTAAGACTGCATGTCACCAGTTCACCACCAGTCAAGAATAATGATATCGGTTGGTTAATGAACTTTAAAGCCAATCGACTACAGTCATTAAGGCAGCGTGTCATATGTTCGTCACCAGTAGAGAATACTTTAATCTCTCACTAAGCATGTATACACATGTGCATTTTATAGTGTAAATATCTGTACGATAATGATTTTGGGTTGTTGATTAATCGGATTTAAGGAGTTCATGTGATGTTAAGTCACTAGTATAGTACGGTATAGACAGGCAGCTATGATCGCGAAGCTAGAATAAAATAGTGGGCGATTATTAATGGCAAAGGGGGATCAAGATTATTTGAGAAATGGCTTCTTGTAGAGCCTAAATGGCTTTTTGTAGAACAAAGTGGCTTCTTGTAGAAGTTTTAAAGATAGTTTTATATAAAATGAAATTCACACCATAATTTGAGTGTGTATGTGTGTGTGCGCATATATAAAAATACACACACACACACATATATATATATATATATATATATATATATATATATATATATATATATATATATATATATATATATATATATATATATATATATATATATATATATAATTACTTATTTGAAACATGAAATAAATTATTTTCATGAAGTTGAGACTTATTTCAGCGGAATTATTGCAACAATTATTTAAATTGTTTGGAAATATCGCAACAAGTCACTTGGGAAATTAATACTGTACTTCACTCTTAATTATTTAGAATAAAAAAATGAAACATAATTATCACTGCAATTTAATATAATGATTACAATTTGAAATTACGAATTGCTTAATATTAATTTCGTTAACCAGATGTCACTCATTTTATGTAATGCAGTGCGTATTATTATTATTATTATTATTATTATTATTATTACTACTACTACTATTATTTTGCAGAAGCGCTAAACGTTGGAATAGAAGGCAGACAGATTTGACCTGAGGAAGGGAAGATGAGCTCTAATTCCTCGGAACAAGAGCCCTTCACTAGCATTAAAAGGCAGCTCCCGTGATGGTCATGTAGTGCTGAACAGAGGCCTGAGTGTAAGCTGGTCTCTGGCTGTGACACAGTAAACAACTTCTACCAGAATATATAGACTTCACACTTGAGAATGATCACTATTCATGCATGCCTTTAGCAATTTCTATTTTCATTGTTGTTCATAATCCAGGAAAGATTCAACCCAAAACTTATCGGAGATTCTCAGCAGGTTATATACGCCATTTGTAAATGGTCCAAGTCGTACCGAAACGCCGTGGTAAGCTCCCCTCTCCTATGTGCCCGTTATTTGTGTATATACGCCTAAATATATATATATATATATATATATATATATATATATATATATATATATATATATATATATATATATATATATATATATATATATATATATTACGTATTTATATAAATAACCCGCTTACGACAACGTTACGGTCCGACTTGGGCCATTTACAAAGTCACATTACCCTATTATTGGTATTGAGTATCTTCGGAAGTGAACAGGTAACATGCATCTTAATGAATCTCGTGTAGGGGATAGGCTTTAAACCCATTTAACCAACCAGAAGTAAACTGAAAAGAGAGAGTGAAAAATAATAAAAGCCTTGCTTCAGTGTGTCCAATTTTTAACGATCTGATCAGAAACCTACAAAAACAAATATATTATTTTTTATCTCAGGTCTAATAAACGGCTTAAGAGATACTTTGAAAATGTGTAATTTAATGTAAAATACAGTAATGTACAGTTCAAGGCATTTTTTAAAGGAAAAAATTCTTCACGAGTTGCTTCTTCAATCCTAATTTAAATTAATATAATTCAAAGGCTAAGTAATTTATTTAGGCACAGGTACACATAAGTTCGATTATCATGCATAATGCAATGCCGAAAAAGAAGACAGGAAAGGTAGGACAACAGTGTAAAGAGTGTGTTTGTGGTTAGGCCAGTGTAGTGGTTGGGGTATTGGGGGGATTGGATGATTTGGGGGAGAGGGGGGGGGGAGAACAAGCAAGCTAGTCACCGCCTTACCCTCTTGAAGGGATGGGGCTCGAAGTGGCAGCCATCAAGTTTCTTCTCAGCTCTGAACAACTCAGGATAACCCAAAAAATATATCTTTGGGTCTTAGTGCTCGAAGTGAATTCGTTGACGTCCTCTCGTTGCGTCGTCTACTTGCAGAATCACCCTCTTCTCTTCCCAGCACTTCTCTCTCTTCTCGAATCGGAATCTTGTCTGGTGCATGAGCAGAAATTGATTCCTCTAGAGATTCCGGCAGTTGTTCCTGGATTCCTGAGGTCTATCCATAAACTTCCCAGAACATCGGTAGACTGAATCACAATGCTGCCTCCAGGCTCCACACACAATTTCTTCTTGGAGAATAAAAGTTACAGTAACGTAGGTGGAACACTGCACAACTAACTCACTCATCCAATATTAACACAGGACGCTGTTTCTGCCGATCTGCACCATTGAGATGTTGCAAGTTTGATTTGCTTGTGTGTGTGTACTAAAAGGCAATTATTACCGATTGTAATTACTAAGAAAGATACAATTGTGAGGACTTTATATCCTCAAGTATTTAACTTAAAAACTGATAGTACTACTGGTAATGGTGTTCGGTCTACGCTCTTCTTCTTTTCGTATTAATTCCATGAACGTTCCTTCCATAAGGCGAGGTATGTCTCTCACCCGCTTTGTTTATGTCAGCATTGTAGCAGTAGCGATATCAAAGCAAGGAGAGGCCCTTCTAAGTTTTTTATCTTCAGCTAATTTATCTGGACAGAAGTATAGAAATTCCAAGCATATAATGTATCTATATAATTCATAATATATTCTTTTGAATATACTATGTGCTCCCTCCGTCTCTCTGCATCTTTCATTCTGCTACTACACATTCCATGTCTGCTTGTACACTGAATATTCTGACTTCTCGCAGCAGCTCGTAAAGCAAAGGAGCTAATGAAATTCACGTCACATTTGCATATTATTAACACCAAAACAGGTTATTGTATCTCCAGCCACAGAGTTGCGTTCCTCACTGAGAATTATACATACACCAGCTTTCACATTTATTCATGTCCATAATACAGTGTAACTAAACGTTAACCCCGAACAAAGCTTATTATTCTTTCTATCCCGTTTTCCATGCTTAATACCTCAACAGTATTTTTCCTTTGCATATAAGCTAAGCCAAGGTTAAATTTAATGCAGGCTTAATGACGTGCATCGAGTGAATAGGTTTTAAACAATTGTCTCCCAGGCGAGGACATAAACCCGAAGATCACTTTCTTAAGAGTTTATACACTGACATATAAACCATTATTTTAGGTCCTAGGATATCATCGGTGTAAACTGTAAAGGTTACTCTCAGAATTAAAAAAATTTCTAGTCGATAGGCTTTAAACGAAATAAACCAACCATTTTCCTTTATTTTTTTTTTCAGTGCATATTTTCTGTTATGAGAAACGACATGAAAACCACAAATGGGAGTTTGAGGGAAGCAGATATACTTAATCTTAACAATTATTGATAATATGGTGATGTATGAAGCTGGCGACGCGGGAACTGACCCCCAGCAATGTCAGTCGTAACCCTAATACTTACAGGTCAACTGCTTAACGCTTGTCTAACTACCTGACATCCTTCCTCATTAGGTGGCAACGACATCATCACCCTTGGCCAATGCCAGCCTTGGCTGGCTCGCTTGTAACATTTTCTCTTTTAAAAATAAAATATTGAGATAAGGTTATTTTCTTATTTATTATGTATTTTTTCAACTTAAAACGGGTTGTGCAATAAAAACATATTTTGAGCCGAACGGGAAAAAGTTTTCTTTTGGTAATCAGACTTAACCTAGCTTTTTTGGTCAGATGACCAAAAACTCTAGTTGAGGGGAGGTCATCATAAAACACTTGCTGTTTCCTGATGAATTTTATCTAACCTAACTGAGATTCAATACTTCAGAAGACAGGAGATCCAGCGACAACTTGGTCACAATGTACGAAATATTCAAGTCACTGACAGGACTGATAGGGACAGACTGTTTGAAAAGAACTCCATATCCTGCCTTCTTTCATTTGCTATCACCCAAACACCTACCCAAAACAGGTCACCCTCCACCTCAACTCGCCCCTTCCCTCTATCACCCAAACACCCACCCAACAGAGGTCTCCCCGACTTACTTCACCCTTCCCCTCTATCACCCAAACACCCACCCACACTAATACTCCTCCCATAGGGCGAAATTTGTTATCGGGGAGAGCCAGGCACACGATGGGGTGAGGAAGGGAAGGGGCCGGTATAGGAGGGGTAGGCACTGAGAGGGGAGGGAAGAGAATAAGAGGTAATAGGAGGGGAAGGGAGGAGGGGGGATCAACAACTTGTCGGGACATTAGTCAGTTCATGATTTTTGAACGATTGATTTTCTTTTCGATGGAAACTTGTGTTGCAGTGTCTTCTTGAGAGCTGTTGAGGCTGAGGGAGGCTGGTGTGAGTAGTTTGTGTTGATATACCTTTGATATACGATTGATGAGTTTCCACAGTTTTTTTTTCTCGAAGCCCGTCCCTGGGCCAGGCTTATTCGGTCAACCATGCTGTTGCTGCTGGCCCGCATATCAGTTGCAGCCTAGTTGATCTGGCACTTGTGGATACTGGTTCATTTTTCCTCTTTAAAACTTTCTCCACTTGTCTCAGCAGTGTTTTTGATATCTTCTGGTAAGATGTTGAATAGTCTGGGACCACGGATGTTGATACAGTGTTTGTTATTGTGCTCACGGCGCTCCTGCTTTTCACTTTTTGTTTTACACTTGTACGTCTCTCACTCCAGTATGTTGTTATGGCAGTGTGGTATAAACCTTGGTAATAGATACCGACAAGTAGGTTTAGACTCTTAAGCAAACACTAAGACATTAGAAAATGTTTCGGTCCTGGGACATTGATCACTTCTGACCAAGGTTCCTGGACCGAAACATTTTCTAATATGTCCTAGTGTTTTCTTAAGTGTCTTTCTAAACTATTATAGCAGTGTGCAGACTTGGGACTAGGTTCTCACATTCTTTCCATGCATATAGTGTATCTCTGTCCGCGCCTACGAGTACATGTTTAAGACAAGCGTTCCCAGTAATTTAAAAGTTTTATTGGCTCTGTGAGTTGGCAGTGTGAGTAGTTTGTGGTAGTAGTGCGAGTAGTTTGTGGTGGTAGTGTGAGTAGTTTGTGGTGGTAGTGTGAGTAGTTTGTGGTGGTAGTGTGAGTAGTTTGTGGTGGTATAAAAACTGCTATTACTATTTCAGTTGCACTACCACAAATATTAGTAGTTGTAGTGGTGATGGTGGTGGTGAGAGAGAATAACGAGAGAGAGTTGTGGTGAGGGAGTAATGGTATGGAAGAGTAACGGTGAAGTAATAATGAGGGAGAGTAGTTGTGAGGAAGAGTAGTCGTAAAGAAGACTAGTAATGAGGGAGTATTAGTGAGGGAGAGTAAGTGGTGAGGGAGAGAGTTTCCGACATCTGGAAAGCTGTGGGTCTAACTGGCGCCAAGGGAATGGAAGAGTAACGGTGAAGTAATAATGAGGGAGAGTAGTTGTGAGGAAGAGTAGTCGTAAAGAAGACTAGTAATGAGGGAGTATTAGTGAGGGAGAGTAAGTGGTGAGGGAGAGAGTTTCCGACATCTGGAAAGCTGTGGGTCTAACTGGCGCCAAGGGAATGAAAGGAGAGGCTCCGACTGGACGTTTATAGTGATGTGGGGGAGTGGTGGAACGTGGGAGTGGCAGTGTGTAGCGGGGTGGGGATGGGTGGCTTTGGGGAGTAGTGGGGGATGAGAGCTGGTGGGAGCAGGTCTGACTGTCACGCCGGGTCCGTAATGGAATACATGAAAGTAACAAATTATGCAAACTACAGGACTAACCACTGTCCCGCTACCACTAGTAGCCTCTGACTACATAGTTAAGGCTAATACAAATTGCATATAAACAGCTTCTTAATTATCTGAAGTGTTTCCGAGCTCGTATCTCCTAAGGGGAATTTTCTTCAGTGTTTTTTTAATATTAAAAAATAAATTAATGTTTGTGTTGCACCTCCACTTGCGGCGGGTCATCATCTGACTAAGACCCGCGTCAGGAAACATTTGTCCTGTTTCCTGACGAACCTTACCTAACCTAACCTAACCTCCACTTGCAGCTTCCATACTGATTGTTTATATTATTTTTTTCCACGTAATCTTTGTTTACTAAGCAACAACAGATTGTTTGTGGTTTTCTTTAAAAAATTTGCTCCTTTAATGGAGATACTTTTGTTGTTGTCTTTCTTTGCTCAAAATCTACAGTAGTTCGGCTTCCTATTGTATCAAAGTTGGGGATCAAAAATTTGAGAGGTGAGGTCTGACAGTCGCTTTGTGTTGGCATTGTTTTATATGTTTTGTATCGAAATTTCTGTCTTATTTGTCTGCTTTGTTTCTCACAGCTATACCTTATTTAGGAAAGTTAAAGTGGTTTACAGTAATTAATTATAGGCCCTTTTCTTCTTTTGTCTCGACTAGTAGACTTCCGTATATTTTCTATTGTTATTTTACAATATATATCTAAAATATATTACCTTGCATTTATCTATATTGGAACAAATTCTTCACGTCTTGTACCACAATATCAGCCTATGCATTACTTAGACAATTCTCCACTAGCCTATCTTTTAAGTATTTTACCGTCCGTGGGATCACAGTGTGGCGTGTTTCTCAAATTTCATGTCGTTTGCGAACTTTGAAAATTTCAGTGTTGGCTTTTGTCATTTTGAAACTACAAGTTGTTTCCTGTTTATGAGAAAGCCCCTGGTCAGTTGGTTGGTTAATGGAATTTAAAGCTTTTCGACTACACGAGAGTCGTCTAGGTTGCACGTTACCTGCTGATCACCAGTCGTGAATACTTAATCCCCAAAATAGCAATTAAACTTTTAGCGAATGTACATTGAGAGACATACACCGTGTGTAATATTTCCTACGACCCGTCTCTGATTTAAAGCCTAATGTTCGTCTCGTTTACCACGATTCTTTATTTTACTTCATAATCTTCGACTGTATTTTGTCGAAGGCCTTCTGGAATTGAAGAATTTAAAAAAAAATTAAGGCAGATTAAATATTTCTAAGTCATTGTTGACTTTTGGCTAGTAAGTGTTGTTTTAAAAAAATTTTATATTAATGATCCTAATTATGATGTCAATCAAGCTAATAGAGCAGTAATTGAGGACAAATGAGCTCTGTTTTTTGAACATTACAATAACAGTAACCACTTTTCAGTCACTCGGCACATTACCTTCACTAATGATTAGTTACATATAATTATTATTATTAGTGGGTTTGCAATTTGATGTCTGGACTTCACGGCTGAGATAACAAGAGATTTGTTGTTACCTCTCCCCGTAGATCCTCTCTGACTAGCAATTCACCTGATGCTGTTGGATTTCTTTATAAGACTATTGTCTTCCCTTTGCACTTATAGAAATTGAACATGAACAGTCTTGTATTGGACCTCTCTTGTTGCCAATATGTTATTTTGCAGTTTTCTCTACTCCCCGTTGTCGTCCTCACATGAGCTTTGTATCATCCGCAGAGAGCAGCATTTCCCAAGTTATCACTTCCGGAAGATCGTTACAGCAAATCTCGAACGATCACTGCGGAAAACTGACTCTTAGGGAGATGTTCTTATAAAGGATTTTACTGGAAAGGAGCGTGTGGGAGGATGAAGGACGGAGGGCGTGGAAGTGCTGTGTGGAGGAGGGAAAAAAGGTGTGGAAGAAATGTGTGTGGAGAAGTGAAGGAGGGAGGGAAGGAGTGGGAATGATGTGTAGAGAAGTGGAGTCAGCCAGCCAGTCAGTCAGTCACCAAGCCAGCCAGTTAGTTACTAAGGCAGCCAGCCAACAATGAATCTAACCAGTGAACAAAAACACCAGTAAGCCAGTCGTCCAGCCAGTAACTCAGTCATTATTCAAATTAATCAGTTAACAATCCGGCGAGTTCGACATTAAATAATGTAGACACACAAATAGTATAGACAAGACAATTAGCTACTCAAACACAAACAAGAGAGATGCAAACCAAGCAGACAAAAACAGAAAGACAGTCAAGCAAGCTAAACACAGAAAAGGCAGAAGCACAGTGAAACAAAAAAACAGATACCTAAACAGATAAACACAAACTCTCACCAGAGACAGACAGGCAAACAACTAGACAAAAAAGACGCAAACATAGCATGACAGACACAGCCAGACAAATAACACGCACAAAGCGAGACACATACACACCCATAGCAAAACAAACAAGATACCCGCCCCACACACAAACAGAGCTAGAGACAACTGGACGTATGGGAAAAGACACACACACACAAACACGCAGCCTGGCAGACAAAAAAAAAAAAAAAAAAAAAGACGTGAGGCACTCTTTACCATTTCCTGTGTAATGGTATTCCAAGAAAACATTATCCGGCCTCTAAACGTAAACCAATTACCATTTTATACTAGGTATTACTGAATCCTCTCAGCTCATAGCTATTCTTCACCCACCACACGCTGGGGGATAAGCCTAGGGTCTTACATGACAGTGATAACAATGTTAGTATTGATGATGATGATGATGATTATTATTGTTTAAAATAAAGATGATTTACGATATTAATGATTTTGACTTTCATCATAATTTGTATCATAATAATATAGTTTAACTGAACTCTCTCGCTCGTTGGAAGTATCTCTGGAATGTTGTAATACTTATGAAGAATGTGGAATATGTGTGCGTATACTTGAGGTACAAATATTGCTTAAATGTCACCAGAATGAATTAAGGCCATTTGCAATTACTGAGAGCATTAGAGGTGCTCACACCAGCTCGTGATTACAAAAATATAGTTAACGGGGTTTAAATAGTTAATGAAGTTTTAAGCCTTTCGACCACTAGATAAGAATATTCTTATACTGAAAGTATGGATTCAAGTAAATTTTTAGTGTATAGACTTTAAGGGAAATAATTGGTTGTTATTTTATTTGTCGGGAAACAGGATAGTTACTTCTTAATAGGGGTCTTAACCATTTAGATGACCCATTCATCATTTAGGTTATGTAAGATTCATCGGGTCTTATTCATATGATGATCCGCCATTGGTACTTTTGGTTAGGTTAGGTAGGATTTGTCAGGAAACAGGATAGGTGTTTTCTGACGCTGGTTTTAGTCATTTGATGACCCGCCGCTGGGGCTTTTGGTCATCTGACCGAGACCTTCCACTGGCTTACCTCTCTACCCCTTTAAAAAATATGGTTATGATTATAACCATTTTTGGAACTTTTGGTCATTTGACCGAAGCCTTCCACTAACTTACAGTTCCACCCCTTTTAAAAAAATATTTAATTGGTAATTTAGACGTCTTTTGTGGTATATCTCTAAAAAAATAGCCACCAGAGGAACTAAAAGACCATAAATTTAAAATAAAACAAAAAGTCTAGTGAATTTATTAACTCAGTTTCTTATGACTTTAAAAGTTTTTTATTTTTATTTCATGTTTATCTATTTTATATGAAACTGTTCCACACGCATGATTCAAATTCATACAGTAAATTTATTATGCCTAAGCATTGCAAAGGTTGATTAATTATGGTTATAATTATCCTATCGACAACGAGTCATTAAGACCCCCCCCCCTTCCTCATATTGAAGTCATGAGTGCATCGCTTTCTCCATGTGTACATGCACTCTCCCGCTCAGTACGCACTCATCTAGAGATGTATTCATCAGAATATATACAAAGTGGAGTTGCCTTTCCGTGTTAGGGCCCAATTAAGAATGCGACTGAGGGAGCTGATTTTTTCAGAGGCAATTTCAAGAAAATTCCCATGAAATTACAGGCAATTTTTTTTAGCCTTTCTAACGTATCTAGAACTAAAATAAATGTAAATATTTTTCTACATTCAAATACACTTTTTTTAATTCATCTCATTTTTTTTATTATTTTGAATTTAGTGTGTAGCCTTTAAATAATTCTCTGCTCAAATCTCAGTATTGTACTAATACAGTCCTGCTCAGAGTACATCAAACTACTCAATATTCCTCAAACTTATTGAAGTCATACTCAGTGAACAAATGTTGCTTAAAAATCTCCCTAAATTCAATTATTAATATTAAGCCAACTGATATATATATATATATATATATATATATATATATATATATATATATATATATATATATATATATATATATATATATATATATATACAGTGGTCCTTCGTTTTTCGTAATTAATCCGTTCCTGGAGGAGCTACTATAAACGAAATTTACGATTTGCGAATCAATTTTCCCCATAAGAAATAATGTAAATACAATTAATCCGTTTCTGACACTCAGAAGTATTAAAACAAAAAAAAATTACATGAAATATACATGTAGTACATAAACAATACAATGGGAAATGATGAATGAAACATTAACAGCATAACACTTACCTTTATTGGAGATTCTTCTTAGTGTATGGGAGACTGGAGGAGGAGAGAGAGTGGATTGTTTACAGTGTGGAAGGGGAATCCCCTTCCAGCAACACCTCAGATACCAATTGCTTCTCTGGGGTTGCTTCTCTTCTCTGTTTCTTAATGCCACTAGGACCACCTTGAGAGTCACTCTAGTCCTGTCTCGCAAAGTAACTGTGGAGAGAGCTCTGTTTCTGGCATCTCTTTAACACTTCCCTAAAATGGCCCAAGACTAGGAGCTTTCTTTGGAGCCATGGTAGCTTATTTAGTACTTGCAAGCACTAAAATGAGTGGAATATTATGAAATATTTCGTAGGAGCACTTGAGGGGACCTTCACTCACTGGTAAACAATGCCAGATTGGCTGGGTAGGGAGGCCTCCCCGGCTCACACCGTGCGTACCCGTCCTGGACGAACTACTATTCGCGAGTCAACCTATGAAAAGCGAGTCCATGTTTATACGAAAATACCCCTATGATTGGCGAAATTTACGATTGCCGAGAACTACGAAAAGCGAGGGACCACTGTATATATTTATATATATATATATTTATATATATATTTACTTATATATATATATATATAATATATAAATCAAGTTTGTTTTCTGTGACTAAAAGATTTATTGGGTTTAAAGGCTTTTTTTTTTTTTTTTTAAGCCATATGAAGGATGGTAAGAATGGCGAGGGATGGACAGGAGGAGGATAGGAGAGAGAGAGTAGAAAGGTAAAGTAGCCTGACCACTGAGGGTGGGTTTTGAGGGTGTAGTTTTTGTCATGCAGTAACGGCTTTAAAGCCTATCGAATTTACACTTGACAGAGTCGTATGGTTTCACCAACCATGCCCTGGGTGGGTTGACGATGGCCACTAACTGCGATCCTGTGAAGTGCTTGTAGGGAGAAATCTCGACTTGGCCAACACCTAGATATTAGAGCTAGCTCTTGCCCCTTCTGAGCCACAAAATATTCACATCTGCACTGGCTCACTAGAGGTTTGTGTCAGTTGGGTACAGACAATGGCTACAAACTTGACCCATTCAGCCTCAACGTCCACACACAACTTTCAAAGAGCAAACATTGTGTTTAACCTCTTTTCAAAAGTCCAGTTCGGCTAGCTGAATTTCTTTAGTCCCTTCGTGAACATTACCTTTTTTTCATTCCTCGGTTCAAACCCCCTCTTTTGCTCTAAGAATTAAACACTTCGGGCTAGTTTTACCGACAGGTGTACGTCTCTCAGTGTATATACGCTGAGAATATATTTTAGTCTATATTTTAGGGATTAAATAATTCTTGACTGGTGACACGCAGCTTCAGTGACCCGTGTGTGTTGATAGGCTTTGAACCCCGTAAACTAACCAACCTGTTTCATTCTTTCACTCCACTTTCTTCTTTCCCCATTCTTAGCACAACATTCTCATTACTGACTCATTTATAACGTAACATTTTCTGTGTCTCCGACCTTCATTCTCGTATCTCTACTTATTTTCACCACTTTGTCCTTTTTTCAGCATTTATTTTTATCCACTGCGGCCACAGTCATCACGTTAACACTTATGAACCAAGATACACATTGGCACCCGAACCCTCAACACACACACAGAATTCATACATGGCTTGAAGATGAGGTACGATAAGGCTCTTGGAGCAGGGAGAGCGTGGACTTAGTAGCGGCTAACGAAGAGAAGGACCAGGAGCAGTGAATCGACCCCTGCAATTACAAATAGGTGAGCAAACACACACACACAAACGACTAGAATGGTGTGAAATTTTGCTTCATTGACTTGATGAGTGTTGGGTTTATGGTGTATGGTGAGTGTGGCGTCGGTGTTATGTATATCAGTGGCTCTCAATTTCAAGTCCAAATGGAGGACTTGGGGAGAGTTATAAACCTTTACAAATTTTCCCAAGGGACGCGACATGCAGGTGTGGTTCTCCGTCTTTGAAAAACCGCGCCAGAAATATTTTCTCTGCTACCATCTGGTGAGCGCCAAGTTAATTACTCACTCACTACCTTCATTATTCCTGGCGTCCCCAGAGGTAAACAGTCCTGTGTTTTTTCATTATTTCTTTAGGTTTTATGCTAGTTTCTGTAGTTTGTACCATACACATGTGTTTAGCATATGGTGATCTAGAGGTTGATACAGTTTCATTAGCGTGACACAGCGAAGTTGCTATGTTAAAATTGAAGTTTTCTGGGTGTGTGGAAGAGTGTTGCGTTAAACATAGCATCGTGGATGTATATACCGGTAAACATAGCATCGTGGATGTATATACCGGTAAACATAGACTCGTGGATGTATATACCGGTAAACATAGTATCGTGGATGTATGTATCGGTAAATATATCATGAATGTATATACCGGTGAACATAGCCTCGTAGATGTATATACCGGTAAACATAGCATCGTGGATGTATATACCGGTAAACATAGCCTCGTGAATGTATATACCGGTAAACATAGCATCGTGGATGTATATACCGGTAAACATAGCATCGTGGATGTATATACCGGTAAACATAGTATCGTGGATGTATATATCGGTAAATATATCATGAATGTATATACCGGTGAACATAGCCTCGTAGATGTATATACCGGTAAACATAGCATCGTGGATGTATATACCGGTAAACATAGCATCGTGGATGTATATACCGGTAAACATAGCATCGTGGATGTATATACCGGTAAACATAGCCTCGTGAATGTATATACCGGTAAACATAGTATCGTGGATGTATATATCGGTAATATATCATGAATGTATATACCGGTGAACATAGCCTCGTAGATGTATATATCTGTAAACAGCCTCGTGGATGTATATACCGGTAAACATAGCATCGTGGATGTATATACCGGTAAACGTAGCATCGTGAATGTATATACCGGTAAACATATCGTGGATGTGTATACCGGTATGAGAGCTTGAAGCCTACCCATACCTAAAAAAAAAGAAATGTTGGATTCCCAGTTCAGTGTGATACCTCGATTCACAGAAAATATAACGAAAGTATTTTCTGTGAAATTTGCGACAAGAATGCCTAAAAAATTTAAGATATATACAATATATGGCAGAGGCTTGAGGCACGCGTGCCGAAATTTACGCGACGCTGTCAAACCATTCTTGATGTATCATCCCAAATATATGAACAAATAAAATCCAAAAGAAATTTAATATAATATAATCCGTTTTTTTTTCATTCTTAGCTGAGACTGCCCAGCACATCACCGGGTATTAAGAAAGTTGTGTATAAAGTTGCCTCAGTATCCGATTATTTGCTTTCATATCACGCGATGGTTTTTTGAAAAAAAAAATAAATGTTTACCAGAGGGGAGTTTAAACTGAAAAAAATTCTAAGGGGACACTAGATTGTTTTAATCATACGTATGATAAGTTACAGGACGATACAAAGAGACATTCTCAAGTTGTGGAAATAAATGGTATCAAATACCGACACAGTGGAAATATAAACACATATGCAGTATAATGTGATCCTTTATTGACAACGTTTCACCCATACAGTGGGCTTTTTCAAGTCACACACAGATCTACCTGGGGTGGATCTGTGTGTGACTTGAAAAAGCCCACTGTGTGGGTGAAACGTTGTCAATAAAGGATCACATTATACTGCATATGTGTTTATATTTCCAATCTCAAGTTGTCATCCGTAAAAGAAAATAGAGAACACACCAAAATTGGAATAGTGTCTTAGAACGTTGCGTGGTGTCTGTTACAGGTGCTTGCACACCTGTTACGGCACCTGGACATTATTATTGGTGCTGAACACCTGTTACAGATGTTTGAACGTTAAAATGAGTGAACACCTGTTTCAGGTGCGAGGACACCTGTTACAGATGTGCATCATAACTAATAATGTCTTACCTATTAGAGCAAGAAAAATTATATATGAACACAAATATATGTAATGGTTGCCATATTCACGAGGAAGCGCTAAATCTGTGAGGATCACAGAGTACCTCGGATATAGTAGGCAGTGAGGTTTGGCCCGAGGATCTGGAGCAGAATTCCAGTTCTTTGGACCAAGAGCTACTCACCACCATCAAGACACTACATCTGCTCCTTTGAAAGGCAACAAATACATCACCAAATGGAACAAGTTTCGACACTGGTGCATTTCTGTCAAGGAAAACATTTCTCGTTTTAATCCTTAACTAGCAACTAGTACGTTGGTAGCGCGTCTGTCATCTTGAACCTTTCAACAAGTAGGTTGGTAGCGTCTCTCTCAAGATTAGCGGACGGAAAATCAAACCTTCATTACTACTAGAGTTAACCCACATGGGCTTCTCGCTTCACATAAAATAAACGTTTTTCGGCTCGTATCAGTTACGTATTAAGTTAGAACCCAGGTCAAGTTTTGTGATACTTTCCATTGGGTTCAATAAAACACATATGCAACAGTTGGGTATCTTTGTCTCATGCTGGTCGTTGCAAGATGAAGACCCGTGTCAGGACTCTTGTCTTGGCGAATAAGTAATATTGGGTATCTTGAGTAATGTAGTTTTCAGTCCACTACCTCTCTAATTCCATCTAGGCTAAAACTAGGTCTTGAAGACCCGTGCTGGGGTTCAATCGGTGAATCACTACATCCTCAAAAGCTCCCATTCATCTACTGTCTCCAATATTTGATCACCTCTATATTCAAATTAGTTAAAGTTTTGGAAATAGCCAAACGATGCACAAGTGTCTTGTTAGTCTACTACTCGCTATTGCTTACCCTTATGATGATGATGCTTTCCTCTCACTTCTCTGAATATACTTTTCGTCATTTTATTGAGATGAAATTTTCATTACCTTACATGATACACACTTGGATCTTCAAAACACATGTATTACGAGTCCTGTATAACTCGTGTATACTTCTTGTAAATTTTATGAGGTCTTATCTCATATATTGTGTTACCATTGCTACTCCAACCAGACTTATTACTGCGCCTTTTGTTGTTATTTTGTGTATGAGTAACATTTTGAAGCACTACTGGCTATATGAAATTTAAAGTACAATTAAAAATAAAATGCAACAGCAATATAAAAAACTTTTGCTACTGTATTTAAATAAAAGTAATTGCATAAAATGATGACGTGGGCGGCAGAGACAAGACACTACTAGCTTGTGTCAGACAACCAGAGATTTATACAGCATCCAGCCAGATGAAGAACGCTGTCGCCATCCCTGGAACTGTCGGCTTTACCATCCCATCTACCCGTTTGCTGCTGCTGCTATTGCCCCTCCTCCTCCTCCTCTGGTGTTGCTGCTGCTACTGTTGCTGCTGTGGGTTCTGCTACAGGCGGGAACGATCACCCAGCCTGCTGCTGTTTGCCTTCGCCGCCGCCGACTGTGCCACTCATAAAATCCCGGCCACTGTCTCCGGGGAGAACGGTAGTACATGAGAAACGCAAATGGTACAATGTACCAGCAGAGCTTACCATTTATACCGAGGCTATCAGATGTTGTTACTGAAGAGGAAGAGAAAGAACTCCTCTTAAGTCTGGCCACCACTGCTTTCAGGAATCCCTATAACGGTTTAAAATACTCAATATAAATTATACATTTTTATAAACAAAGTTGATTGCTTTGCACCTGGTCCCACATCCATTTGCACCTGGAGCGCTGAGCCAACACATTAAGGTCCCTCTGGGTATATCCAGAGTCAGTCACAGATGCTGCGTGTTATCCTGAGCTCCTGACATCAGCGATGTTGCGATTTTAGGTGTTAGTCCCGTTGGTAGAACACCTGTGAAAAAGACATATATACAGTGTCTTATCTGTTTATATATATATATATATATATATATATATATATATATATATATATATATATATATATATATATATATATATATAAAGAGACAAAGAAAAACTGTATAAAACTGGGATGCTTGAATGTGCGTGGATGTAGTGCGGATGACAAGAAACAGATGATTGCTGATGTTATGAATGAAAAGAAGTTGGATGTCCTGGCCCTAAGCGAAACAAAGCTGAAGGGGCTAGGGGAGTTTCAGTGGGGGGAAATAAAGGGATTAAATCTGGAGTATCTGAGAGAGTTAGAGCAAAGGAAGGGGTAGCAGTAATGTTGAATGATCAGTTATGGAAGGAGAAAAGAGAATATGAATGTGTAAATTCAAGAATTATGTGGATTAAAGTAAAGGTTGGATGCGAGAAGTGGGTCATAATAAGCGTGTATGCACCTAGAGAAGAGAGGAATGCAGAGGAGAGAGAGAGAGATTTTGGGAGATGTTAAGTGAATGTATAGGAGCCTTTGAACCAAGTGAGAAAGTAATTGTGGTAGGGGACCTGAATGCTAAAGTAGGAGAAACTTTTAGAGAGGGTGTGGTAGGTAAGTTTGGGGTGCCAGGTGTAAATGATAATGGGAGCCCTTTGATTGAACTTTGTTTAGAAAGAGGTTTAGTTATAGGTAATACATATTTTAAGAAAAAGAGGATAAATAAGTATACAAGATATGATGTAGGGCGAAATGACAGTAGTTTGTTGGATTATGTATTGGTAGATAAAAGACTGTTGAGTAGACTTCAGGATGTACATGTTTATAGAGGGGCCACAGATATATCAGATCACTTTCTAGTTGTAGCTACACTGAGAGTAAAAGGTAGATGGGATACAAGGAGAATAGAAGCATCAGGGAAGAGAGAGGTGAAGGTTTATAAACTAAAAGAGGAGGCAGTTAGGGTAAGATATAAACAGCTATTGGAGGATAGATGGGCTAATGAGAGCATAGGCAATGGGGTCGAAGAGGTATGGGATAGGTTTAAAAATGTAGTGTTAGAGTGTTCAGCAGAAGTTTGTGGTTACAGGAAAGTGGGTGCGGGAGAGAAGAGGAGCGATTGGTGGAATGATGATGTAAAGAGAGTAGTAAAGGAGAAAAAGTTAGCATATGAGAAGTTTTTACAAAGTAGAAGTGATGCAAGGAGGGAAGAGTATATGGAGAAAAAGAGAAAGGTTAAGAGAGTGGTGAAGCAATGTAAAAAGAGAGTAAATGAGAGAGCGGGTGAGATGTTATCAACAAATTTTGTTGAAAATAAGAAAAAGTTTTGGAGTGAGATTAACAAGTTAAGAAAGCCTAGAGAACAAATGGATTTGTCAGTTAAAAATAGGAGAGGAGAGTTATTAAATGGAGAGTTAGAGGTATTGGGAAGATGGAGGGAATATTTTGAGGAATTGTTAAATGTTGATGAAGATAGGGAAGCTGTGATTTCGTGTATAGGGCAAGGAGGAATAACATCTTGTAGGAGTGAGGAAGAGCCAGTTGTGAGTGTGGGGGAAGTTCGTGAGGCAGTAGGTAAAATGAAAGGGGGTAAGGCAGCCGGGATTGATGGGATAAAGATAGAAATGTTAAAAGCAGGTGGGGATATAGTTTTGGAGTGGTTGGTGCAATTATTTAATAAATGTATGGAAGAGGGTAAGGTACCTAGGGATTGGCAGAGAGCATGCATAGTTCCTTTGTATAAAGGCAAAGGGGATAAAAGAGAGTGCAAAAATTATAGGGGGATAAGTCTGTTGAGTATACCTGGTAAAGTGTATGGTAGAGTTATTATTGAAAGAATTAAGAGTAAGACGGAGAATAGGATAGCAGATGAACAAGGAGGCTTTAGGAAAGGTAGGGGGTGTGTGGACCAGGTGTTTACAGTGAAACATATAAGTGAACAGTATTTAGATAAGGCTAAAGAGGTTTTTGTGGCATTTATGGATTTGGAAAAGGCGTATGACAGGGTGGATAGGGGGGCAATGTGGCAGATGTTGCAGATGTATGGTGTAGGAGGTAGGTTACTGAAAGCAGTGAAGAGTTTTTACGAGGATAGTGAGGCTCAAGTTAGAGTATGTAGGAAAGAGGGAAATTATTTCCCAGTAAAAGTAGGCCTTAGACAAGGATGTGTGATGTCACCGTGGTTGTTTAATATATTTATAGATGGGGTTGTAAGAGAAGTAAATGCGAGGGTCTTGGCAAGAGGCGTGGAGTTAAAAGATAAAGAATCACACACAAAGTGGGAGTTGTCACAGCTGCTCTTTGCTGATGACACTGTGCTCTTGGGAGATTCTGAAGAGAAGTTGCAGAGATTGGTGGATGAATTTGGTAGGGTGTGCAAAAGAAGAAAATTAAAGGTGAATACAGGAAAGAGTAAGGTTATGAGGATAACAAAAAGATTAGGTGATGAAAGATTGGATATCAGATTGGAGGGAGAGAGTATGGAGGAGGTGAATGTATTCAGATATTTGGGAGTGGACGTGTCAGCGGATGGGTCTATGAAAGATGAGGTGAATCATAGAATTATAAGGGGAAAAGGGTGAGTGGTGCACTTAGGAGTCTGTGGAGACAAAGAACTTTGTCCTTGGAGGCAAAGAGGGAAATGTATGAGAGTATAGTTTTACCAACGCTCTTATATGGGTGTGAAGCATGGGTGATGAATGTTGCAGCGAGGAGAAGGCTGGAGGCAGTGGAGATGTCATGTCTGAGGGCAATGTGTGGTGTGAATATAATGCAGAGAATTCGTAGTTTGGAAGTTAGGAGGAGGTGCGGGATTACCAAAACTGTTGTCCAGAGGGCTGAGGAAGGGTTGTTGAGGTGGTTCGGACATGTAGAGAGAATGGAGCGAAACAGAATGACTTCAAGAGTGTATCAGTCTGTAGTGGAAGGAAGGCGGGGTAGGGGTCGGCCTAGGAAAGGTTGGAGGGAGGGGGTAAAGGAGGTTTTGTGTGCGAGGGGCTTGGACTTCCAGCAGACATGCGTGAGCGTGTTTGATAGGAGTGAATGGAGACAAATGGTTTTTAATACTTGACGTGCTGTTGGAGTGTGAGCAAAGTAACATTTATGAAGGGGTTCAGGGAAACCGGCAGGCCGGACTTGAGTCCTGGAGATGGGAAGTACAGTGCCTGCACTCTGAAGGAGGGGTGTTAATGTTGCAGTTTAAAAACTGTAGTGTAAAGCACCCTTCTGGCAAGACAGTGATGGAGTGAATGATGGTGAAAGTTTTTCTTTTTCGGGCCACCCTGCCTTTGTGGGAATCGGCCAGTTTGATAATAATAATATATATATATATATATATATATATATATATATATATATATATATATATATATATATATATATATATATATATAGATAGATAGATTTTCTCGAAATGTAGTTAAAGAACACACTGACATGGACAAACAAGTACACAGCTTGGTGACAACACTCACAAACACAGTTTGGTGACATAATACTCACAAAAACTCAAAAGATAATCAATGTGCACTGGAAAAACACCATAACACCACGCACTCAGATTCTCTGAGTGACACTAAACATGCATACGGCTAGGTGGGGGTGGGGGTACAACTGAGAGTCTCAGCTAGATGCTCGAGGGGGAGGGAAGGCTGACAGTATCGAGTACTGGAGAGAGGGAGGAGGCAGAGTGTCAGCTAGGTGTAGGAGGAAGGATGCTGCCAGGTGTGGGAGGGAGAGAGTAGGCTGACACTGTCAGCTAGATGTGGGAGAGAGAGAGGAGACTGACAGTGTCAGCTACGTGTGGGGAGAGAAAGAAGGCTATCAAAGGACAGTAAGACTCGCCGGCTGGAAAATGAGAAAGTAATGGTGAGGAATTATGAAGTGGCCTGGCTGGTTGTGGTGGTAGTAGTGGTGGTGATGGTGGTAGTAGTGATGGTGGTGGTAGCGGTGGTGATGGTAGTAGTGGTGGTGATGGTTGTAATAGTGGTGATGGTGGTAATGGTGATGGTGGTAGTGGTAGTAGTAGTGGTGATGGTAGTGGTTATGGTGGTAGGGGTGAAGAAGGTACTAGTGGTGGTAGTGGTACTAGTAGTTATGGTGGTAGTAATGGTTATGGTGATAGTTGTGATGGTGGTGGTAGTAGTGGTAGTGGTGATGATGGAGGTAGTAGTGGTGATTGTAGTAGTGGTCGTGGTGATGGTGGTAGTAGTGATGGTGGTAGTAGTAGTGGTGATGGTGGAGAATATAGTGTTCTCGCTGTCCTCACATTGAAGCAACTCCACCCTTTTCCTCATATGTACAGAAATTGAACATTATTTTAAATCCTGAAAAACTTTGAGGATTTGGACACTGAAGCAAGTCAACCAGTGAATCAAGGTCAGGAAAGGTCAAGAACCAAGGTGAAAAGACACCATCTGTATTACTAAGGTGGGAGTGAGAGCAGACTTTGAAGCAGACCAGAGTACTTATCTGAGTAGAGTACTGGAACACTACCACACTGTTACAGTCTTATCACAGCAGAGTACTGGAACTATCACACTGTTACAGTCTTATCACAGCAGAGTACTGGAACTATCACACTGTTACAGTCTTATCACAGCAGAGTACTGGAACTATCACACTGTTACAGTCTTATCACAGCAGAGTACTGGAACTATCACACTGTTACAGTCTTATCACAGCAGAGTACTGGAGCACCTCCACACTGGAGAATAATATTGTCAAAAATATATTTGATTGTAAGCAAATATGATGGATAATACTAGATGTCAATCTATGATAATGCCAACTCATGCCTCATCATTGAACCATTTAAATGTAGACGTTGAAATTTACAAACAATTCACGTAGGAATATAAAAAACGGTTGTGCAAAACTTTTATTGCATGAATTTAACGACAAAAAAATGGAAAACAGAAGAATTTGGTGAAATGTATGTGAAGAAATTTCTTGCTAAGGTTTTATATATTTGTAGTACAGATTTATGGACGAAATAATAACACGTCTGTGCGCACTGCCGAACTTACCATGACAGGTGGAGAGAGAGAAATGTCAGGTCTGTGCACACTGCCAAACTTACCATGACAGGTGGAGAGAGGAATGTCATGTGTGTGCACACCGCCAAACTTACCATGACAGGTGAAGAGAGAGAAATGTCAGGTCTGTGCACACTGCCAAACTTACCATGACAGGTGGAGAGAGGAATGTCATGTGTGTGCACACCGCCAAACTTACCATGACAGGTGAAGAGAGAGAAATGTCAGGTCTGTACACACTGCCAAACTTACCATGACAGGTGGAGAGAGGAATGTCATGTGTGTGCACACCGCCAAACTTACCATGACAGGTGAAGAGAGAAATGTCAGGTCTGTGCACACTGCCGAACTTACCATGACAGGAGAAGCTAGGAACGTCAGGTCTGTGCACACTGCCGATCTTACGATGACAGGAAAAGCTAGGAACGTCAGGTCTGTGCACACTGCCGAACTTTCCGTGACAAGTGAAGAGAGGAACACGAAGTCTGTACACAAACATACTGTTACTTGATAATACAAGCAGTAATGTAACAGAAACCAGAAAATGAAACATACAGCTTCACTTTATCACTCTACTCGAGTGTGTGCGCTCGGCAGATATGCAAATGTAAACAGCTGAAGTCTGGGGAGAATATTATCAACTTGTAAGAAAACGTTTTATTTAATAAGATTTTCCTTCATTTGAGGACATAATGTGAGCTTTAGTAGTGTTTGTGTGACGCTACACTGCTGCCTTCGGGCGCTAGTAATGTTTGTGTGACGCTACACTGCTGCCTTCGGGCGCTAGTAATGTTTGTGTGACGCTACACTGCTGCCTTCGGGCGCTAGTAATGTTTGTGTGACGCTACACTGCTGCCTTCGGGCGCTAGTAGTGTTTGTGTGACGCTACACTCCTGCCTTCGGGCGTTAGTAGTGTTTGTGTGACGCTACACTGCTGCCTTCGGGCGTTAGTAGTGTTTGTGTGACGCTACACTGCTGCCTTCGGGCGTTAGTAGTGTTTGTGTGACGCTACACTGCTGCTTTCGGGCGCTAGTAGTGTTTGTCGTTACACTGCTGCTTTTGGATGCAAGTGGTGATTGCGTGGTGTTATAATTCTGGCTGGACTCTTAGTGGTGTTGGTGCCTTCCTGTTATGTTTACTTAGCTAATGTTAGGGTTTAAAGCATATCGACTCCACGAGGATCAATAAGGCTGTTCGTTGCCTGTTCACCAGTCAAGAATAATTTTATCCCTTTAATAGGAATTAAAGTAAACTCAGGAAATGTCTACTGAGAGATAGACGCCTCACGGGGTATTATATATTGTGTGTGACACGAGGTACCTGAGTCTGTTATAGTGAAAAATTTATCTTATTGAATCTTACAGTTCACATTATTGAATTTAGGGATAATTTATTTCACGCTTAACAGTAACTATTTTATATTTTCGATTTTTTTCTCGTTCATTCCCCTCAAGGGAGGTTGCTTGACGTTGGTGAGGGGCTCTTGATCTAGGGAATTGGATCTGTGCTCCGGTTCCCTGAATTGAGCCTAAATACCTTCCATCCCTTCCCCCCCCCCACGCGCTGTATAATCCTACTGGTTTAGCGCTCCCCCATGATTATAATAATAATCTCAGTCATTATCGTGGGATTTTTATTAATTAAATTTTTATGCAGTCCATAAATCAAATAATCGTAGCCAAGGACAAATCGGGTAATCAGATCCATAGATTAGTTAAATAATTATTGTCATTGATAAATCATAGTGTAAAAATAAATCAAATAATATTCCAGGATAACTCAGATCATGTTACATAATGAAGAAGTAAGACTTGGTAGGAAGCAAGGGTAGGAAGCAAGGGCTACAGAATCACTGCTTCACCTGTCAGGTACAACAAACAGTATCTTCCTATCGCAAGTTCCTTGGATTATGATAGAACACGTCGCAGCTGTGCTGCATCTTGGGAACAACTCAGTATTGCACGTTGCAGCAGAGTGGCTCAGTGTTGAAAGTCTCACGAGTCGGAGACGTCAAGGAGCTTGAAGTGAGGAACTGATAATGTGTTTTGTTACACAGCAAAGATGGGAAGTTTCTTGATTAGGCATTGACGATGTCTGGCCCTCGCCCGTAGTGACTAACTCCCACACACACACTGTCTCTGTCTTCGTCGTAGCATACTCTTCCCTCGCTTCCCCAAAGTGCTGCTACCCACACATTTTCTTCAGGGTTATTGATGGCGTGTGGTGGCTCCTGACACGGGTAAATATTCATAACTCGTTTAGGGGGTCTCTCCTTTCCACTGAGAATTTAATGTTGGCTGCTGCTGACGGCTTCGTCATTAACTAAACTAAGGGTGGAGGTGGGAAGGCCCCTGGCGAGCAAGATTTTCTTATAAATGATATATAATGACCGTCTGATAGTCTGTTAATAGGGACCAGGTGAATGAAAGAGGGTATTGGCAAATACCAGTAAGCATGAAGGCAGACACACAATTTACAATCACCCTCTTGCAGGACAGCGTTTCGCTGTTTAGAGCTTGATCATGTCAGGACATGAAAAGAGCTCTACGCAGAGGCCAAACATTTTCCCCTTTTAGAAGTTTGCTCTGCAACGTGTCTGTATAGTCCTTGTGGCTTAGCGCTTCTTTTTGATTATAATAATAATCTGCAACGTGTGCCTTTCCTTCACACGTACGAAAATGTACATTGACATGTTGCTTTAAGCTAGCCGCAGATATGAACTTTTGAAGGAGTTTTAACTCACTTTAAACTCCTCGGATACAATGAGCGGGCCAGATTACTTGGCCCGAGTAACTGTCTCGTTAAAGTCTCGCCCAGATATTCTCTGAATGAGTAAATGGTCTTACTCAGGCTGTAAAGCCACATAATGGACTCGTATATATGAACTTAAATCTTCATTCCACTCTAGTGTAGGTATTAGGTTCATATCCTGAGCTTAGTGAAGTTGGGGATATTCAATCTGTTTACACCAGTAGGATTGAGCGAGTCTCGTTGCTCTTTTATTTTGAGAATTATCACTCTGGAGAATTCAGAGACTGTGGCATGTGCCGAGTGCTAGTAGTAGGCGTTTTTGGCAGCTGTAACTGTTTAAGCTAGTTTAGAAAGACACGTAAGCAAACACTATGACATATTTATTAGAAATATGCCAGTGTTTGCTTACGTGTCTTTCTAAACCAACTTATCGGTATTTATTACCAAGGTTTATACCAACTGTTTAAGCTCTCCGTTTAGAGGCACTCGTTGTAGATGAATGGTTCAGAGAACCGACACGTTGATAAATTAGACACATGTGTAACTCTTGGGTATCTTTATTGAGGAAACGTTTCGCCACACAGTGGCTTCATCAGTCCATGCAAAGGACTGTATGGACTGATGAAGCCACTGTGTGGCGAAACGTTTCCTCAAAGATACCCAAGAGTTGCGCATGTGTGTAATTTATCAGGCACTCGTCTTGGCTCTATATGCTTAACCACTGTCCTTCATTTCATCTTAGCCATCATGTCACCATAGCACAGTTGATCATTACTTGCAAGGATGTATATACACCATCTTGGTACGGGGTGGTTAACTAGGTGCTTTGGCTATCTGGTAATTCCAGAGTGAGGGTGGAGGAGTTGGGTGAAGTTACCTCTCGTACAGGAAGCACCCAGACCGCTAGATCCTCATCTGCCTCAGGATGGCTCGCACCACCCTAGATCTGGCATTCTGAACGAGTGTTGTATAGCTGTAACAGTGAGTGTTCTCATACTTAATCTCTCCAAACTATTCACCATTCGGTTTAATTGAACTCTGAACATTGATCATAGTGTGATGAATGGTTTTGAAAACCGACAAGTTGAAGAATTGAGACACTTATGCAACACATGGGAATCTTTATTAAAGAAACGTTTCGCCACACAGTGGCTTCATCAGTCCAATACAAAGTAGAAATGGGTAAGGAGAGTAGAAGTATGAGGTAATCAGTCCCTCAACCTGGATACGATGTGTTCAGTCCATCACTCTTGTAGTAAGTGCAGCATAGGGCCAGAGAGGTGGCTTATATACTGTGGTGAGATGAGTTGAAGCAGGAGGAGGCGGGATCTTAGTGGGACCTGCCACTAATGTAAGTAGGTCATCGTCCAAAGGTTTGGGCTAGCGTTGAAGTCTTTGTACCAAGATTCCATGATGTTGCAGTGTCTGACAGATGTGATGAATGGTTTTGAAAACCGACAAGTTGAAGAATTGAGACACTTATGCAACACATGGGAATCTTTATTAAAGAAACGTTTCGCCACACAGTGGCTTCATCAGTCCAATACAAAGTAGAAATGGGTAAGGAGAGTAGAAGTATGAGGTAATCAGTCCCTCAGACACTGCAACATCATGGAATCTTGGTACAAAGACTTCAACGCTAGCCCAAACCTTTGGACGATGACCTACTTACATTAGTGGCAGGTCCCACTAAGATCCCGCCTCCTCCTGCTTCAACTCATCTCACCACAGTATATAAGCCACCTCTCTGGCCCTATGCTGCACTTACTACAAGAGTGATGGACTGAACACATCGAATCCAGGTTGAGGGACTGATTACCTCATACTTCTACTCTCCTTACCCATTTCTACTTTGTATTGGACTGATGAAGCCACTGTGTGGCGAAACGTTTCTTTAATAAAGATTCCCATGTGTTGCATAAGTGTCTCAATTCTTCAACTTGTCGGTTTTCAAAACCATTCATCACATCTGTCAGACACTGCAACATCATGGAATCTTGGTACAAAGACTTCAACGCTAGCCCAAACCTTTGGACGATGACCTACTTACATTAGTGGCAGGTCCCACTAAGATCCCGCCTCCTCCTGCTTCAACTCATCTCACCACAGTATATAAGCCACCTCTCTGGCCCTATGCTGCACTTACTACAAGAGTGATGGACTGAACACATCGAATCCAGGTTGAGGGACTGATTACCTCATACTTCTACTCTCCTTACCCATTTCTACTTTGTATTGGACTGATGAAGCCACTGTGTGGCGAAACGTTTCTTTAATAAAGATTCCCATGTGTTGCATAAGTGTCTCAATTGATCATAGTGTATGTAACTACATACATTCTGCTGTAGGGAATATAATTTACTTTAAAAGTGTCTCACTGTGTATATTTTCTTTCGCAACTTTGCGCTGTAAGTTGGTATATAAAGAACAAAAAGGCACCGTAACGTGACTGGAACAACACAAATAATCCGCACATAGACGCTTACGATGACGTTTCCGTCCGACTTGGACTTAGGTGTGAGTTGGACCTGACCAGCTTGTGCTAGTAGGTCAGTTGCCGTGCTCCTTCCTTAGTGAATGGGACCTAACCTGACTACCTTAAGGCATTGGCTTAATCCGGTGAGTGAATTGGACCTGCCTCGCATGGGCCAGTAGGCCTGCTGCAGTGTTCCTTCTTTCTTATGTTCTTATTTACAATGGTCACTGGTACCGTAGCTCATTGAACGTACTTGTGCTGGTGATATGGGTGCCTGTTCTTACATTACATATTTGCTGGTTACTACTTCGTTACTGTTTGGTGTTTGAGTAATGCCACCAGGGAGTGTCAAGCTCCTGTAATATTTATTTTGCGTTCTCTGCCAGTTGTAGCGTTGTTGGCGCACTGCTCGTTCTGTTGGCAGTGAATATCGTTGTCGTATGACAGCTCTGCAGGGTTGAGTTAATAAGCAACAATTTATTGTCTCATGTACATAGACGTACAGCACAGAATCCTTTTGTTGGGCCCAAGACGTAATTAGTAAGTTTATTCAGGTATACACAAATACAGTTACATAGAATTATAATACATAGCATATGTGTAGAGAACCTGGGATAACCCAAAAAGTCAGACAGAATGGCTTATTTCCATTGGGGTCCATTGCCCTGAATTTTACGTTACGGCAAACAGATTAATCTATTCTAATTGGCAAACAACGCCTGAAAGTAACAATTATTCCTAAACCAATTAGCATACCATTGTTTTATGTAATTCACAAACACAAGAAGAAAATACTAAACGTTAACACACAAATCAAATGATAAAAGAATGTTTTTAGCGGCAGATCTGCACTGACAGCTATTGAGACTGAAATTACTCACACGAGATTTTGGACAACATTATTAATAATCTGAAATCGTGTGTCATATCCATGATTTGGATATTTGGCCATTTTTACATCTTTGATAATGACCAGGCTGATTCCCTCACTAAGTCGACCTCGGAGCTTGAGGGGGAGTTCTTGGGTGCCCCAGGAGCCAGGTTCATTGCTCTCTCTGGGGAAGAAATTACAGTACCTTGTATAGCAAAGTTAGCCGAGCAGCCTGGCTAGTCTCTGAAAGTTTAAACCAACAATCGCGGACTGGCCATCCTCCTACCGTGCTGATCACCGTCAAGAGGTTGTACTGGCTTGCCTCCGTCTCAACTCAAACCCTGCATCGACCGGCTATTTCCACCAGTGTACCTGCAGCAAAATCCTCACCATCCCCCATATCCTTACGTTCTGCTCCAATACGGTCTTCCTGATCGCTCTCTTTTATCTCTGCGAACGTAAAACACCTTCCGTTCACAGTAGACGTACTTTTCAACGATGATATACCAAACAGCGTAGTCTCTGTGACTCGCTTCCTCAAAGCGACAAACTTGATTGTGATGTAACCGCACATACTCGTCTTTACCCTGTCCTGTTTAGTGATTTATGGTCACACCACATTCCATACATGTATTCTTGCTTTTCTTCCTCCTCTTCCACTCCAAGACCCACTCACTGCTTTTACCTATAACGGATTTTGCCTGTACTGTAAGTAAATTATTTTCTGACAAGGAAAGCCTAGTAGCTTCTGCCATACACAGCAATCGTCAGTAGGAGTTTACTGGAAACGTCAACTTCCAGTACACTGATAAACCACACTATCAGACTACATTGACACTTATTATACTTGACAGTAAGATAGACATTGGTTTATAATTTATCCCGTCCTAGTTGCGAGGTGACCATGTGTCAGGACAACAAAAAGGTCGCTCCTGGATTAATGACCTCTTTATAGGTCGATGGCCATTAAGACCAGTAAGTACCTAAGTAAAATTTAATCATTGTCTCCCTCCCGTCTGTCTCCCTCTCGTTATGTCTCCACCATTATCGTGTCTCCGCCTATCATCTGTTTTTTTTTCCTGTCATCTGTCACTCTTTACTTAGTTTTTCTCTCATTTCCTTAAATCTACTTGTGCTCTTCCCCATGTTCACTTGAACATTTCTTTAAAACGCGAGTACGTAAGAGTGTTGTAGGTTTCTTTAGAGAGGCAGTGTAGTTCCTGTCTTTGGAACACAATATTGTAACTTTAGTGAGGCAGTGTGGTTCCTGTCTTTGGAACACAATATTGTAACTTTAGTGAGGCAGTGTAGTTACTGTCTTTGGAACACAATATTGTAACTTTAGTGAGGCTGTGTGGTTCCTGTCTTTGGAACACAATATTGTAACTTTAGTGAGGCTGTGTGGTTCCTGTCTTTGGAACACAATATTGTAACTTTAGTGAGGCTGTGTGGTTCCTGTCTTTGGAACACAATATTGTAACTTTAGTGAGGCAGTGTGGTTCCTGTCTTTGGAACACAGTATTGTAACTTTAGTGAGGCTGTGTGGTTACTCTGGCTGCCAATATTAAAGTTCCGAGATCGCATCTCCTTGATCTCCTTGATAGCACAAGTGCGATTTTTTTAATTAAGTTTACTTTAGCTCCCGAGTATAACCTTATCCCTGAAGGATTATCGTTAAAAATCTTCAAGGTGGATGCCTCGAGGCTGGTGAGAGGTTCTTGATTCAAGGAATTTAGCTATCCTCTCTCTCCTTTAATCAAAATTAATTGCTTCCTATTTCACAGATGCTGTAAGATATTTGCTGAGTTAGCATTTCTCTATGAATGTAATAGTAGTAGTAGTAATAAAAATAGTAGTAGTAGTAATAAAAGTAGTAGTATAGTGTTGTAATTATTAGCGACTCGAGAGCTTTTAATTTCAGCGACTCTCAAAAATACTTCATAACGTTGATTATTATGGTGGTTAAATAACAAAATTTAGTTAATTTTTCGTTTCTCTCTCCTCAGAATGACACAATAAACAAAAATGCCTTGAAAAATATACACTACTAAAATTTCCCTGTAAACAACTGGTGATTTTTCTCTCTGCAACTCACCTCCAGCCACCTATATTCCCTATATTTTTGGTAATTTTCCCGTAAGCTCCGACGTTTTCAGCGTGTTAGGGAAAACTCCCCGGCGTATATCTCGAAGTTATGCCGTTTAGGGAAAGTTTAAGTGTGGGAGGGAGAAACATAACCTAGTGAGCTTGTCTGATGTGACGACGCAAGAAAAGATTAAAACTCGCCGAAGATGATGCACCGTCGTTGTTTTTATTTTGTTTCCAAGAAGGAAGGAACGGAAAGGGGATGCTTTGAGTGAAGTGCTCTTGATCAGAGAAATTGCCTGACAGCATACATAAAGGGGATTACCAATAGACCCCTGGCTGTCTTCAAGAAGGCACTGAACAGGCACCTAATGTCAGTACCTGACCAGCCGGGCTGTGGTTCGTACGTCGGGTTGCGTGCGGCCAACAGTAACAGCCTGGTTGATCAGGCACTGATCCACCATGAGGCCTGGTCATAGACTGGGCTTCGGGGGCGTTGATCCCCGGAATACCCTTCAGGTAGGTAGACGCCAGTATGACAGTCAACCTTGCTGGACGAAGACTGGTGACTCGTTACCTCTGGGGAATGTGTGTGATTATATATATATATATATATATATATATATATATATATATATATATATATATATATATATATATATATATATATATATATATATATATGCAAGGAATTCGCAAGAGCAGGCGAAATATACACAAACACTGATCTCTGGCTGAAGGAGACTCGAACCTACGAACCTTGGAACAAGGTACGCAGAGCAGGCGAAATATATTTCGCCTGCTCTTGCGAATTCCTTGCATTGTTAATATCTCTAGTAAGGCTGATGCATGCAGGGGATGAGGTGAAAAGCTGGCTGCCTTGGATCAGAGTCTAGCGCAAAGCTGGACTCCTAGGTATTGTCCAGTGTGGGTAGATTGTTAAAGCACTGCGTACCTTGTTACAAGGTTCGTAGGTTCGAGTCTCCTTCAGCCAGAGATCAGTGTTTATATAATATATATATATTAATATATATATATATATATATATATATATATATATATATATATATATATATATATATATATATATATATATATAACATTTTAGGTATTTTAATATGCTGGAAAACTGCTGAACTGTCTTGTCCTTGTCTAATCTAGTGACAAGGTTTGTGTGTTTGTGTGTGTGTGTGTACGGGTTAGGGGGAAGAGTAAGAGACGAACGATGGGAGAGGGAGAGGGAGGGAGGGAGAGAGAGGGAGAAGGGGGGGAGAGAGAGAGAAGAGAGGGGAAGGAGTGAGAGAGAGAAGGGGGGGGAGACGAAGGAAAGAATGAGTGGGCCAGAACTTAGAAAAAGTGTTATCATTTAAGAAGACACGACGCCAAAACTTAGGTAATTGCCATACTAAATAACTTAACCAAACTTTACTTAGGTTTTACAATATAATGCAGCGCAGCAAAATAACTTAACCATCATTAAATAATAGAACTAGATAATATCCAACCTGAGTTAGGCCAAGCTCTGCCTAAGTTTGTCAGTCTTCATTAAGACATATTGCTGGTGACAGAAGAGCTTGTAGGAGTCTCGAACTCTCCTGATTCAGAACATCCTTACGGTAATTCCTCTCGTCTAGTCAACAAGCCTTTACACGGAGGCGCACCGTTTTGTTCCTAGTATAACCATGACAATAATCAGCTGTGATGCTGTTGTCATGCAGAAACAGCTCCGCCGTTTATTTGATCTCTCTGCAAAGCTGCAGATAATTCACGTGTGTAATAATCTTAAACTTTATGGGGCCGAAATCTCCACAGAAATTGAACTCTGTGTATGTACACTTAGCGATGTACACCTGTGTATATACACTGAGAGATGTACACCTCTCTTTGTATGTATATTGAGAGATGTACACCTCTCTCTGTGTATGTATATTGAGAGATGTACACCTCTCTGTGTATGTACATTGAGAGATGTACACCTCTCTGTGTATGTACATTGAGAGATGTACACCTCTCTCTGTGTATGTACATTGAGAGATGTACACCTCTCTGTATGTACATTGAGAGATGTACACCTCTCTGTATGTACATTGAGAGATGTACACCTGTGTATGTACATTGAGAGATGTACACCTCTCTGTGCATGTACATTGAGAGATGTACACCTCTCTGTGCATGTACATTGAGAGATGTACACCTCTCTGTGTATGTACATTGAGAGATGTACACCTCTCTGTGCATGTACATTGAGAGATGTACACCTCTCTGTGTATACGTATAACATTGCACTGTATAATTTGGTTAATTGGGATTAAAACTTTCCGACTAGACTTGTTGACCACCAGTCAAGAATACATTTACCCCTGAAATAGGGACTGATGTTAACCCTGGATACATGCACTGAGATACACAAACTTCGCCTGTATAGATCCTCTGTAACACATGCAAATAGAGCCTAAAAATCTGGAATGGCCTACCAGCAGCAACCCAAAACTGTGTAACTATATACAAATATATCGCATAACAAGAAACTCATGCAAATTTATTAATTTAATTGTATTTAAATTTGCCTTTTATTTATTTTTATTTTTCGTCTAACTCTTCCCACCCCATTAACCAAATTTACATGAAAGTGTTACGTTCACGCGTTTTATTTCTGACATATTCTGATGCTTAAAAGTTATTACCTTATAAGATTTTAAGGACTAATAATGTATGTATATATATATATATATATATATATATATATATATATATATATATATATATATATATATATATATATATATATATATATATATATATATATATATATAATGTGTGTGTAAATGTCGTTCCGAATAGGTAAAACTTGCTATTTTAGCTTAAATAGCAATGCTCTTCTTGCCGAATAAGGCAAGCGAACATTTGTGTATGCAGTAATTTCGCAAAAATCATTGTGAACCAAACAAAAAATATATTTCATTGTGTTTGTTTATTATTGAATTATTATTAAATTAATGTAAGACTTTATAGTAAATGTTTAGTGTTACCTTGTAATGATGAGCATTAATATTGTTACAGTAACACCATCAATATTGTTACAGTAACACCATCAATATTGTTACAGTAACACCATCAATATTGTTACAGTAACACCATCAATATTGTTACAGTAACACCATCAATATTGTTACAGTAACACCATCAATATTGTTACAGTAACACCATCAATATTGTTACAGTAACACCATCAATATTGTTACAGTAACACCATCAATATTGTTACAGTAACACCATCAATATTGATACAGTAACACCATCAATATTGATACAGTAACACCATCAATATTGATTCAGTAACACCATCAATATTGATACAGTAACACCATCAATATTGATTCAGTAACACCATCAATATTGATTCAGTAACACCATCAATATTGATTCAGTAACACCATCAATATTGATACAGTAACACCATCAATATTGATTCAGTAACACCATCAATATTGATTCAGTAACACCATCAATATTGATACAGTAACACCATCAATATTGATACAGTAACACCATCAATATTGTTACAGTAACACCATCAATATTGATTCAGTAACACCATCAATATTGATTCAGTAACACCATCAATATTGATACAGTAACACCATCAATATTGATACAGTAACACCATCAATATGCTGGTGAGGGGCTTATGATCTAGGGAATTGGATCTATACTTCGATTCCCTGAATTAAGCCTGAATTCCACCCCCTCCCTTTCACAGGCGGTGTATAATTCTTACGTGTTTAGCGCTCCACCATAATAATAACAACACCACCACTGATATTCAGAGTTACTCAGGAACGACGTTAACAGAAGCCAGAAGATTAAGACCCGTGTCAAGACTTTGTCCTGGAGAATATAAGTAGATATAGAAAGTCATCTCTCTCAAACTCATGGCAGGGAACACTTTGTTCTGTTTCCTCGTGAAAAACAAAAATAATAATAATCAACAGAAGTTTGTATATATTCTGATGAGTACCTGTCTCACTGAGAGAAACAGCGCATGTACTCGTAGTGGAGTATATGTACTCTTAGATATGACTTTGACTTTAATACTCCACATTCGGCATAAAATATTCTTGACTGATGGTGAACAAGTGAGGAATTCTTAATTACTCTCGTGTGTCGATCAACTTAATCCCATTTAATCAGCCTGACCAGAAATATGATTTTTTTACGATGCCTTCCCTTCTCTTTGTCATTTCTTTTTTATTCCTCGTAGACCTCTCTGTTCCATCCATAATTCTACCCTTCTCTTTCCTTCCATTCCTTCTTCTTATCCATTTCTTCTCATTCCCTCCTTGTTATGCTCTTCCACGTTATTTTTTCCTTCCCCTCCCTCTTTCTAATCCTCTCTTTACCTTCCCCTTCGTTCACTCCTCTCTTCCTCCTCTTTCCTCGGGTCTTGATAAAGCTTGAGGGAGCTATGATGCCTCGCCAGCAAGAATTCCTTCGTGTTTTCCTAAAATATCATTAACTAATTGCTGGAAGGCGGCAGCAAACGAGGTAAAAACAATTACCGTATTATTTTCAAAGATTTTTTTTCTTTTTTTTTTTTAGTTTGTCATCCCGTAATTTTTCGAGCGAGCGCCTGAATGCCATAGCCCGAGCTGGTTATGTCAGCAGGGACCAGCTGGGAGAGTTTGCAGAGGATGCACCACTGGAGGTAAGCCATTCCCTCATCCTGTGGAAGAGACGTAAGGTGTCTGGGCCTTTATATTTGAGTTGCGTATTACTACTCTATATATGTGCGAGTTTTGAAGGGATTAATTGAACTTTTCATGAATATGATCATTTTTACGGTTTTGCTGTTGTGAATAATTGAAGTTTTGACACAAGGAAAAATCAGAAAGAAGCGCTAAACCACAAGGGTTATACAGCATCTGGTGGTAAAGAAACCTGGTTTAATAGTTTAATACAGATGTACTCTAGTGATTTGTTGGCTTAGGAGGATTTATACGCTTATTAAATACATAAAACAGACACAAGGGCTCACAGGTGTCACAGCACATAATGTAGAGAATAAAGCAACACAGGTGCCACACAACACACAATGTAGTTATTACAACACAGGTGCCACACAACACATGTAGTGAATATAGCGACACAGGTGCCACACAGCACATAATGTAGAGAACAAGGCAACACAGGTGCCACACAACACGTAGTGAATATAGCGACACAGGTGCCACACAGCACATAATGTAGAAAATAAGGCAACACAGGTGCCACACAGCACATGTGAATATGGCGACGCAGGTGCCACACAACACATAATGTAGTGAATAAGGCAACACAGGTGCCACACAACACATAATATAGTGAATATGGCACCAGAGGTGACACTCAGGATATAATGTGGTGGTGTGAGCGGTCGTAAACAAGTGATGGGGCGGCACTCAACGCCTCTGATTATTAATCGCAGGACGGACAAAGGCGGCAGTAAGTCATTCGCAATGTAACTTTGAATTCGCTAAAATTAACACGAACTTTAGACATTTTTACTGACAATACGGCCGGCTTGAGCCCATTATTTGGTCCATTGCTGACAGAAAATTCGTCTGTTTCTTTCCAGTGTGGATTTATAATTCCAGCCACGGTTTTGTGGATTTGCTGTGAATTGTTCCAGGTCCGGCATTGTGGGTTAGTCGTAAGTTGTTCTCGCCACGGTATTATGGATTAGTTTTGAATTGTTTCAGTTATGGTATTATAGGTTGAAAATTTTTACAGCCCCAGTTTTGTAGATTGTGAATTGTTTCAGATACAGTATTATTCCAGCAACAGTATTGTGAATGATTTCAACCACATTATTGTAGGTTGTGAATTGTTCCGACCACAGTATTATAGGCTGTGAATTGTTCCAGCCAGAGTATTGTACGTTAATTTAAAATTATTCCAGCCACGGGATTGTGACTTTTATACTTCATGACAACAGATGATCAAATAAACAAAGCAACTGTTATGGGACCCTGAACACTAATGGCACTGTCACTATTAATATTGAACTCATATTAACTTCAGATCGACCATGAGAGAACAGTTAAATGTGGTGAGAAGTTATATTTGACTAATTATTTCTTTGTGGCCTTAACAATGAGGCAGAATTATGAACATAGTCTTGGTATTGTGTTCCTCACTGTTCAGTACAGCTGTTATGTCCTGTACTGTTCAACACAGCTGTATATTATGTCTCGTATGTTCTGTTTTGTTCAACACAGTCTCATTATTGGCACTTGTTCACAGCTCTCATATCAATGGTGTGATCTCTGAACCTGTCTGCTTACACTCTTGTGTTTGTGACACATTACGTTATCACAACAGAATTGGTTGCTTGTCATTTGAGCTTACTCTTATGCGAGTTTTGAACACAAGTGCAAGCACTGATTATATATATATATATATATATATATATATATATATATATATATATATATATATATATATATATATATATATATATATAAACTGACAGATTTTAATTAAAACTGGATAAGATTACAGAGATCTGATATATATTTATTTTTCTGCCTCAACATTTTAGTTAATTATCAGTAAAATGACTTAGTGGTTGGGAGAGCTAGCGAAGTGAACTTAGGAGCCTCACTACGTCATAACCAGACAATCTGAGAGGTCGGCCAAGTTGGACAGCCTGCAGGCAAATTTGTGCAGCTGAGAGCCACGACTTCTGGAAGACCCGCTGCCTGGCCTCCTGGAAGACCCGCTGCCTGGCCTCGTGTTAAAGAGAAACACTCAATATAGCTTTCATCTCCAGGTTAATTCTTATTGTCGATTTAAAAGCGATGTTCTCAGCACTTAAGATTAAACCTTCTTCCTGATGAAATTATCCAGGGTATCTCCCCCCATACTCTTCCTAAAGACGTTTTCATCACTGTGGAAATCATTATTTTAGTAACCAATTTAAGATTAAACATTTTCAACTACCGATCATTTGATGACATTTGGAGTGTGACATCCCATATCCATCCGATATGTCAGTTATGAGTGATAGTTACTGAAAGTAGTTACTCTGGATGGAGGAGAAGGAGGAGGAGGAGGAGGAGGAGGGTGTAAAGTAAGAATGGAGGAGGAGGCGGCGGAGGGGAAGAGGCAGGTCGCTGCTGAAGAAGGGGAGGGGCTGTAGTAGGTTACGGCGGCAGCTTTTCCTCTGCTATCCGGGGGCCACTTTGGTATTGATTCTCCCAGACTCAGAGTGATGGCGGTGGTGCGATATTCAAAGTAAGGCTGTCTGGCAAGAACGATATCCCCGTCAATTTCTGGCGTAGGGAAATTTATTAATTATCTAAATACGGAGCATCAGTTTGGCTCTAAGCTACCAGGAGATAGAGAATATTTATTTTTTTTGAAAGTGTTGTGGATGTCGAAGGGTGAGCAGGACTCATCGCGCAGCTTGCAGTATCTCGCTGCAGCAGCCAGGAGCGCCGCCCACCACAGTGTCTTGTGTGTTAGTCGAGGCCCGAACTCTCACAGGGTACGTGTGCTTGCTCCTCCCGCCTCACACTCACTCGATCTTCTCGACCCGTGGAGTCTCTTTACCAGAGTTCTGCAGGACCCGCTTTACTTCCATACTTTGAAACAAACGAAAGAAGTACACGGAGAGAAACTTCAAAATTTACAGCTATTTTGTAGAAGTATAATGTGATTATTATAAATTTAGAAAAGTAGTGAAGCAAGTTTTCGTTTTTCACCGTTCCAAATTTGACATTTGCTACCTTACCTAGAGGACTTAATTGGCCCAGTAATAAAATATGGGTTTAGGTTGCCGTAGAGTCGTGGGTGGTGTGGGGGCGGCGTTCACACTTTCTTGTGGGGGGTGTGGGGCGTCGTCCACACGGTCCTGTGGGTGGTGTGGGGCGGCGTTCACACGGTCCTGTGGATGGTGTGGGGGCGGCGTTCACACTGTCCTGTGGGTGGTGTGGGGAGGCGTTCACACGGTCCTGTGGGTAGTGTGGGGGCGGCGTTCACACGATCCTGTGGTGTGGGGGCGTCGTTCACACTGTCCTGTGGGTGGTGGGCGGCGTTCATACTTTCCTGTGGGTGGTGTGGGGGCGTCGTTCACACGGTCTTGTTGCGTCGTGGTTAACATTACCGACATCCGACCCACTCATAATGAACACTTACACAACTCGTACACAAACTACAATATATATAGAAACTTGCTTATCTCTTGGCAAAACTAATATCAGACAATGCCATTATTTTAAGTACTTTAAAATTCACGTTTAACCATTTCTTTAACATTTATCTTTCAAATTAAATTAATTTAGATTAAAGCATAACTGAGAAATATACTTAATTCTTGAAATATTCTTAATGGGAATTATATGAGTTGGATGTAATATAGAGATAAAAGTGGTAGCCTTTCCCGTAGTCAAGAAGTCCAGCAGAAGGTAATCAATGTCACGCAGCACTGTAGAACAACTCGACACACCTCGAAATAGCAACACCGATTACTGTAGGTACGAGTTAGTGTTGTGGGGGTTTTGTTAGGGGGGCGTGGCTCCCCCTGCTAACCTGGTCATCCTCACTCACATTTTCAAAGTCTTTTTGGTCCTTCAAGCATAGTTTTTGCTTCGTGTTTCACCGGTGAAGATGTGTTTCTTCCGGGATTGTTTTTCTAACGAGTTTTAAGTCAACATTTGTCTATCCAGCGGATCCTGGAAGCCCTGGGTCACCCCGCACCAACAGTTCTCACCTGGTACTTACACTCGCATGTCTGCTTTACTTTTGCAACAACGAAAATACATTTATTTTTCCACTACATACGTTTTAATGGAAAAAGTCATTTTAACGTTTTCGGATGGAAGTTTTAGTTAAAGTTAATTTGTGTTAATTTGACGGGGTCCTGCCAGAATGTCTTGTTTCTAAATTTTGTTTCCACCGACACACACACACACACACACACACACACACACACACACACACACACACACACACACACACACACACACACAAACACACACACACACACACACACACACACACACACACACACACACACACACACACACACACACACAAACACATGGTGGTCCTGCTGGAAACTGTAGGCAGCCGTAAACGTTTTTCTTAATAGCCTAACTGGCAATTTTAATAAATTCAGCAGTCGTTTCCTTTGAAAATTCACGCTTGTGGTTCCTTATACGATATTTTCAACGGATATTGTTAAAAGGTTGTACTAGTGTAGTTTGAGAGATTTTGAAGATTTATATAAAGTCTAACTATAAGGATGGTTTGATTAGGTCGTGTGTGTGAATATATTCCCATCAAACTCGCCACCCTATTATTGTCATGATTACCACCACCATTGTTATCACCAGCACCACCACCACGATCACCGCTACCACCACCACCACTACCACCACGACCACTACCACCACCACCACTACCACCACGACCACTACCACCACGACCACTACCACCACCACGACCACTACCACCACCACGACCACCACTACCACGACCACCACTACCACCACTACCACCACCACGACCACCACCACTACCACCACCACGACCACCACTACCACCATGTCCACAACAGACTACGCTACTTTTGCCATTAAGACAACTTGCACTTCCGCCACGAACATCACTCATCTTCTCGCCTTTATCATCATAGCTGCAGTCACCACTACCACAACATCCATCACTACCACCACCACCACTACCACAACATCCATCACTACCACCACCACCACTAACACTGTACACCATAACTATTGCCACCACACATTCTCCTTATACTGGAATTGCCACATACATTGCATCTACAACAATCGCCACAAACATCACCATTACACTACTACATCCACCACAATTATCATATATTCTACCATTACCACCACTACTCAGACCACCATGGTTGCTACAAACACCATCGCTGCAACCACTCCACCCACCACAATTATCTCACACAAGTGCCGAAACCACACTCGTTCCGTCCCCCACGTCTACCAGCAACATCCGCTCCAGCCACACTCATTCCGTCCCTAAGGTCTACCAGCAACATCCGCTCCAGCCACACTCATTCCGTCCCTAAGGTCTACCAGCAACATCCGCTCCAGCCGCACTCATTCCGTCCCTAAGGTCTACCAGCAACATCCGCTCCAGCCACACTCATTCCGTCCCTAAGGTCTACCAGCAACATCCGCTCCAGCCACACTCATTCTGTCCCTAAGGTCTACCAGCAACATCCGCTCCAGCCACACTCATTCCTACATACAGAGACGCTCGGGAGTCTAGATTCATAATCCTTGATTACATGTCTAGTATCGAGGGGAGCTGTATATATGGGGGAGCGCTAAACGCGTAGTCATATAGCGCCTGGGGGAATGGAAGGCATTCAGGCTTGATTCAAGGAACTGGAGCACAGGTCCATTAATTTTTTTAGCTAAAATACGTAGATTATTACACTTTTAATCGATTTTTGTACTACTACTGCTTACCACAAAAAATAAAATAATTAAAAAACTTTGAGCCAGAATAACTAGTCTCTTATAGTTTATTGTACTCTTCTTATGGTTTTTTAAAGTTCAAGAGCCCCTCACCAGCATCAAGGAACCTTCTTTAAGGGGCCCTTGATAGCTGTAGCGGTAGATAAGCTACCGCTAGAGGGGCGTAAGTAATATATGAGCGGTAGATGAGACTATTGATTGAGCGGTAAGTAAGATTTCACCTGCCGCTTGAGAGAGAGGTGAGAAGGGATCGCGTGATGAACAGTGAGAGCTTCAGGTGGTTGTGATGGTTCCTCAGGTGGTTGCGATAGTTCTTCAGGTGGTTGTGATGGTTCCTCAGGTGGTTGTGATAGTTCTTCAGGTGGCTGTGATGGTTCCTCAGGTGGTTGTGATAGTTCTTCAGGTGGTTGTGATAGTTCTTCAGGTGGCTGTGATGGTTCCTCAGTTGGTTGTGATAGTTCTTCAGGTGGTTGTGATGGTTCCTCAGTTGGTTGTGATAGTTCTTCAGGTGGTGGCACCTGTGACAGTGCCGTGTCACTGCAACATTCACTGTTACTCTGCTGCCGTAATACATCCACTCTGGTACAGGTATTAAGATATTAGAATGTTTGCATGGCTGGTCCTTCACCATGTTATTCTTGTGGTGCTATATTACTCATCCAACCCTGAACATCCGGTGCATAACTCAAGATCCTCCACAAGTCTAAAATACAACATTCAATGGTAATGTTATGAGATCAAAACATGACCCAATGAATGTTGTAAGTTAGTCTTGTGGAGGATCTTATAAGCTAATCCACCGGATGTTGAGGTTTGAATGAGGATTATAGCACCATTGCCCTCTCTAACATTCTCATTTCCTACCATCTACTCTCCTTCCATCCTATTCTCTCTCCCTATTATCCTTATCCTCTGTTCTTCCCTCTTTCTCTCTTCCTCCCTCCGCCCCCTCACCCCTGTAAGTAGCCCTCGATGCGTGTTTTAATTAATTTCCGGCTGGAATCCTGTCAGCCTACATCGTCATTACCAACCCCCTCACACACACACACACACACACACACACACACACACACACACACACACACACACACACACGCACACGCACACGCGCGCTCGCGCTTTCTCTCACGGTAATAGTGTCTCAACTTGTTTTTCTATAACATGTAGTGACTCTTGACACGCCGGCACAAACTCTGCTATGGAATAAAGGAGTTTCAGCCTGACCTTCAGCTCCTTACCTAGCCTTTCCGTCCCTAACCCAAGGTGACCTTACCTCCTCCATCTGCCTAAGGAAGAGGCAGAACCATCGTCTGCTACCCTCACCACACTCAGACAACCGCAAGGTGAGTACCACATCAGTGTTCATGTTGATGACTGGGGCAACACGCCTGCCAGCTTAATGTACACAACTCTGACCTTTCACCTCTGACAGTGTTGCTGTGTGAATGTCACAGAAAGGTCAACACTAGGTGATGTCCTTCCTACAGCTGATGTCAGTTGGGTTATATGATTTTCTAAAACAATCGACTCAATGATAATTTGAAAAGTACATTATGCATGATATTTTAATGTTACCTTATACTGTGAATACTTGTAGCACACTTGTTATGATGTGAAGGGTGGATGATATACAGTGGATGAAACCAAGTAAATAGCGGCGTAACTTGCTAAAATATTAGACAGTGGCTTAAATTGGTGAAGAATATACAGATAAACATATGATGGTCAAACCTGCATTATAAACACGTAACTTATTTTAGAACCTAGACTACTCGAGTAACGAGATATATATATATATATATATATATATATATATATATATATATATATATGGAAGAGGGTAAGGTACCTAGGGATTGGCAGAGAGCATGCATAGTTCCTTTGTATAAAGCCAAAGGGGATAAAAGAGAGTGCAAAAATTATAGGGGGATAAGTCTGCTGAGTATACCTGGTAAAGTGTATGGTAGAGTTATTATTGAAAGAATTAAGAGTAAGACGGAGAATAGGATAGCAGATGAACAAGGAGGCTTTAGGAAAGGTAGGGGGTGTTTGTACCAGGTGTTTACAGTGAAACATGTAAGTGAACAGTATTTAGATAAGGCTAAAGAGGTCTTTGTGGCATTTATAGATTTGGAAAAGGCGTATGACAGGGTGGATAGGGGGGCAATGTGGCAGATGTTGCAAGTGTATGGTGTAGGAGGTAGGTTACTGAAAGCAGTGAAGAGTTTTTACGAGGATAGTGAGGCTCAAGTTAGAGTATGTAGGAAAGAGGGAAATTATTTCCCGGTAAAAGTAGGCCTTAGACAAGGATGTGTGATGTCACCGTGGTTGTTTAATATATTTATAGATGAGGTTGTAAGAGAAGTAAATGCGAGGGTCTTGGCAAGAGGCGTGGAGTTAAAAGATAAAGAATCACACATAAAGTGGGAGTTGTCACAGCTGCTCTTTGCCGATGACACTGTGCTCTTGGGAGATTCTGAAGAGAAATTGCAGAGATTGGTGGATGAATTTGGTAGGGTGTGCAAAAGAAGAAAATTAAAGGTGAATACAGGAAAGAGTAAGGTTATGAGGATAACAAAAAGATTAGGTGATGAAAGATTGGATATCAGATTGGAGGGAGAGAGTGTGGAGGAGGTGAATGTATTCAGATATTTGGGAGTGGACGTGTCAGCGGATGAGTCTGTGAAAGATGAGGTGAATCATAGAATTGATGAGGGGAAAAGAGTGAGTGGTGCACTTAGGAGTCTGTGGAGACAAAGAACTTTGTCCTTGGAGGCAAAGAGGGGAATGTATGAGAGTATAGTTTTACCAACGCTCTTATATGGGTGTGAAGCGTGGGTGATGAATGTTGCAGCGAGAAGGCTGGAGGCAGTGGAGATGTCATGTCTGAGGGCAATGTGTGGTGTGAATATAATGCAGAGAATTCGTAGTTTGGAAGTTAGGAGGAGGTGCGGGATTACCAAAACTGTTGTCCAGAGGGCTGAGGAAGGGCTGTTGAGGTGGTTCGGACATGTAGAGAGAATGGAGCGAAACAGAATGACTTCAAGAGTGTATCAGTCTGTAGTGGAAGGAAGGCGGGGTAGGGGTCGGCCTAGGAAAGGTTGGAGAGAGGGGGTAAAGGAGGTTTTGTGTGCGAGGGGCTTGGACTTCCAGCAGGCATGCGTGAGCGTGTTTGATAGGAGTGAATGGAGACAAATGGTTTTTAATACTTGACGTGCTGTTGGAGTGTGAGCAAAGTAACATTTATGAAGGGGTTCAGGGAAACCGGCAGGCCGGACTTGAGTCCTGGAGATGGGAAGTACAGTGTCTGCACTCTGAAGGAGGGGTGTTAATGTTGCAGTTTAAAAACTGTAGTGTAAAGCACCCTTCTGGCAATACAGTGATGGAGTGAATGATGGTGAAAGTTTTTCTTTTTCGGGCCACCCTGCCTTGGTGGGAATCGGCCAGTGTGATAATAAATATATATATATATATATATATATATATATATATATATATATATATATATATATATAGACTGCTCTAGAATCTAGGTAGGAGTACATATTGCTCGAGAAACTAGATAGATTGTCCTATAAGGCTTGAGAAACTAGATACAGGAGTAGCTAGCAAGAAGAGAACATTCAAGGATGCAGCACCGGGCGGCGTGTCAACATTCACACTGCCTCCCCGAAGTAGAACACTCAGAATGGCTAAAAATGGTTCAAAGGCCGAGTTTCTGCTCAACTCGAGTTTGTCCCAACCTCTCCAGCGGTGAACCAAATGAAATATCCTGAAATTCTTCAAGTAGGTCGCGCAATGCTTTGATATCATTCGTAAAGGTCAGACGCTGGCAGATGAATGCAGCTTTCCTCTCCAGATAAAGAACCCACAAGTCTAAAGATTTGTTTATTTAGGAATCTGATGTAGGAATTAATTCCCTGCAAAGCCTCGGCTGAGCATTTATGATCTTGGAATTTTTTAGTAACTGTTGGTAAATATTTATACCCTTGTCAAAATAATTCATGAGATGAATTTTCTGTATGAAACACTAAATTAAATTATCGGAAGACTTAAGGAATATCCTCAGAAAATATCTTATGGTCATATTTTTTATTATAAAATTATCTATTCAGTAAATACCACACACAATATATATATATATATATATATATATATATATATATATATATATATATATATATATATATATATATATATATATTATATAGATGTGTGTGTGTGTGTGTGTGTGTGTGTGCGCTCAATAACCCACGTGGAGACGGAAACTCAGAACAATGTCTCTTGAACCTCCATGGGGGTGGGTTATTATTGAGCATTATATATATATATATATATATATATATATATATATATATATATATATATATATATATATATATATATATATATATATATATATATATATATATATATATAATGTCGTGCCGAATAGGCAGAACTTGCCATCTTGGCTTAAATAGCAACGTTAATCTTGCCATATAGTACAAGCGAAAATTTGTGTATGCAATAATTTCGCCAAAATCATTCTGAACCTAACGAAGAAAATATATTTTTCTGTGTTTGTTTAGTATTAAATTGCTGTAAACAAATCTAAAATATATTTAGTTGGGTTAAGCTAAAATAATTTTTTCTTGTTATAATAAGGTTAGGTAAGTTTTCTAAGATTCTTTTGGTGCAAAATTATAAATTTTTACATTAACATTAATGAAAAAAATATATCTTTGAACGTGTAAGAGAAAATTTTAGAAATGACTTAATTTTAAATGAGTTCTTGCTAATTGACCAGTTTTACATATTCGGCACGACATTATATATATATATATATATATATATATATATATATATACTATTCATGAGATAGTGGAAAAAATCCTTCTTCCGTAAGCTATGCGTGTCGTAAAAGGCGACTAAGATGACGGGAGTAAAGGGCTGTTAACTCCTTTCTCCCATGTAAGTTATTAAATGTAAAAAGTATTTTTTTTTCTTTTATGGGTCACACTGCCTCGGTGGGATCCAGCCGGTGTGTTGGAATTGTATATAATGTATATTTTTATAAATATTTTTTAAACCTTTGTTTGAATGATGCATGGAACGCATGTATACATTTTGATGATTATGGTTATGCTGAGGACATTATATGCATGTAGAATTACAGAGTATGTCTAAACTGAATTAGTCCAGTACAAAGTAGAAATGGGTAAGGAGAAGAGAGTTCGAGGTAGTCAGGCCCTCAGCCTGGAATCGATGTGTTCAGTCCATCACTCTTGTAGGAAGTACAGCATAGGGCCAGAGAGGTGGCTTATGTACTGCAGTCAGGTGAGTCGAAGCAGGATCACAGTGACCCTATGCTGTACTTCCTACAAGAGTGATGGACTGAACACCGATTCCAGGCTGAGTGTCTGACTACCTCAAACTCTCCTCTCCTTACCCATTTCTACTTTGTATTGGACTGATGAAGCCACTGTGTGGCGAAAAGTTTCTTCAATAAAGATTCCAATATGTTGCATAAGTGTCTCAATTCTTCAACTTGTCGGTTTTCAAAACCATTCATCACATACGTCTAAACTCTTTAAGTTGATATCTTTAGTCACTGGTAGAAATTCCAGATGCAGCAAACATTCGCTCTTAGGATCGCCACACTGAGGCGCTGGGAGAGACAAACTCTCGCTCTTAGGATCGCCACACTGAGGCGCTGGGAGAGACGCTCTTAGGATCGCCAGACTGAGGCGCTGGGAGAGACGCTCTCAGGATCGCCAGACTGAGGCGCTGGGAGAGACGCTCTCAGGATCGCCAGACTGAGGCGTTGGGAGACAAAAACACTCGCTCTTAGGATCGCCACACTGAGGCGTTGGGAGAGAGAAACACTCGCTCTTAGGATCGCCACACTGAGGCGCTGGGAGAGAGACTCACTCTTAGGATCGCCACACTGAGGCGCTGGGAGAGACAGGCAGCAGCCCTCGGGTCTGGAACGAAGCTCTTTGAGGAAAGCCAAGGCATACTATCCCCCTGGAGCCTAGCGTCTATGATTCTGTGGGAAGGAAGTAGCACTCGTAGACCAAATACCTGTACTTGTTGACCCTGTGGTCAGCAGCACCGCCCTGCTGACCAGCACTGAATGAAATGAAAGTGTTCACTCAGTGTCGTTTTCTCTGTTATACTCGTATTGTTTGTTTTTCTACTGTATCAATTCATCGGAATATTTTCAATATTATGATCATATCTCTGCAAGTCCTTCCTTAAAGCCTTGTACCAATCTCATGACAACCCTCTGATTTTCCCAATCCTCTTGACATGCCTGACTACGCCAGGATTTCATGGAGATTTATCGTGAACCATCGATTAGGGACGAACTTTTACACGGGAGATTTTCAAAATGTGTGAAATTTCGACAGTGGGAAAAATTCGACTGAATTTAAATTGTACCCGTGATACTTGCCTGGAGTGGAATTCCACACGGAAGACATTGAACTGCGGTGTAATTCTTGTTGTGGAATTGTAATAGAAAATTATTTGATTCTGTATGATTGCTAAATATATTTCTTGAAATATCAGAAACATGCTTATATTTGTCATGGTCAGATTAACAGTGTTTATTATGGTGTTACCTTCACCCCGCGCGCGCGCGCGCGCACACACACACACACACACACACACACACACACACACACACACACACACACACACACACACACACACACACACACACACACACACACATCCATGTCAACAATGATGGTGGTGCAAGAAAGGTATAAAATACTGACAGTATGAAAGTTTAGACACAAGTGCAACGTCTGGATATCCTAATTGTAGACGTTTCGCCATCCAGTGGCTTTATCAATACAGATTCTAGGACATAACTAGAAGACAGAACTGTACACAAAAGATGAGGTAATCAGTCCCTCAGCCTTGGAGTTAGTGTTCACAGCATCGTGGTGGTGGAGAATCTGGAGCAAAGGCAAGAAGACTGGCGGTTATATAGGCGTCAGTGGATAAGGACATGTAGCAGACGAGGGCATAGTCACTGGTAGGCGGGATTCCCCAGTGGAAGTAGGTCCTACCCAACGGGTAGGTGCTACCTTCACCCCTTCCCACACACACACACACACACACACACACACACACACACACACACACACACACACACACACACACACACACACACACACACACACACACACACACACCCAGGTCAAAACTGATGGTGCTATCTTCACCCCTCCCCCACACCCGAGTCAACATTGATGGTGCTGTTGCTTATGCAACGTATAAAATTAAAAAAACTGGCACTGTCAGGACCATCACTACCAGTACCACCAGTACCAGTGCCACCACCACCACTGCCAACATCACTGCCACTGCCAGCACCATCAGTGCCGCCACCACCACCACTGCCACCACCACCACCAGTGCCACTATCACCACCAATACCACCACCACTAGCAACATCAGCATTACCAATACTGGTATCACTATCCATACCAGCACCACTACCAATGCTAGCACTACCTAAGTTGCTTGACGAGTGTACAACATTGCTTCACAACTTTGGCGAGTTTGTGATTGGCTGGCTGAACCAAGGTACGGGTATAACGATGGGGCACTTGCTCATTAAACATTTAGCACCTGGTTGACTGGTCGGGAAGCATGCCTATATGGGTGTGTGATATACGCCAAATATAATGTAACATACTCTTAGCATGCCGTAGTCACTATCAGTACCACCACCAATACCAGCACCATCACCACCACCACCACCAATACCAGCACCACCACCAATACCAGCACTACCAGTACCAACACCAATACCATCACCACCACCACCTATCAGTACCAGCACTACCACCTACCACTACCACCACCCACTACCAATACCACCACTACCATTACCAACGCCACCAATACCAGCAGCATCAACTGCCCAGCCAGTACCAGCAGCAACATCCTCAACCAGTACCAGCAGCATCAACACCCTCAACCAGTACCAGCAGCATCAACACCCTCAACCAGTACCAGCAGCATCAACACCCTCAACCAGTACCAGCAGCATCAACACCCTCAACCAGTACCAGCAGCATCAACACCCTCAACCAGTACCAGCAGCATCAACACCCTCAATCAGTACCAGGAGCATCAACACCCCAACCAGTACCAGGAGCATCAACACCCCCAACCAGTACCAGCAGCATCAGCTGCTGGCGCTCCCTTTACAGGCGACGGAAAAGAATAACAGAGCGGCTAAAAGAGGTCAGTATATCTGAAAGGCGTAGGAAGACACTGGTCAGAGAAATAGCAAGCATCGAACTTAAGCTAAAGGAATCTTATAGGAGTCAGGAATCGCGGGAAGAACTAAAAGCCATAAATGAAATCGAAAGAAACCCAAAGTATTTCTTCTCCTATGCCAAATCAAAGTCGAGAACAACGTCCAGTATTGGGCCCCTACTTAAACAAGATGGGTCCTACACAGATGACAGCAAGGAAATGAGTGAGCTACTCAAGTCCCAATATGACTCAGTTTTTAGCAAGCCGCTAACCAGACTGAGAGTCGAAGATCAAAATTAATTTTTTATGAGAGAGCCACAGAATTTGATTAACACAAGCCTATCTGATGTTATCCTGACGCCAAATGACTTCGAACAGGCGATAAATGACATGCCAATGCACTCTGCCCCAGGGCCAGACTCATGGAACTCCGTGTTCATCAAGAACTGCAAGAAGCCCCTATCACGAGCTTTTACCATCCTATGGAGAGGGAGCATGGACACGGAGGTCGTCCCACAGTTACTAAAAACAACAGACATAGCCCCACTCCACAAAGGGGGCAGTAAAGCAACAGCAAAGAACTACAGACCAATAGCACTAACATCCCATATCATAAAAATCTTTGAAAGGGCCCTAAGAAGCAAGATCACCACCCATCTAGAAACCCATCAATTACACAACCCAGGGCAACATGGGTTTAGAACAGGTCGCTCCTGTCTGTCTCAACTATTGGATCACTACGACAAAGTCCTAGATGCACTAGAAGACAAAAAGAATGCAGATGTAATATATACAGACTTTGTAAAAGCCTTCGACAAGTGTGACCATGGCGTAATAGCGCACAAAATGCGTGCTAAAGGAATAACGGGAAAAGTCGGTCGATGGATCTATAATTTCCTCACTAACAGAACAAGAGTAGTAGTAGTCAACAGAGTAAAGTCCGAGGCAGCTACGGTGAAAAGCTCTGTTCCACAAGGCACAGTACTCGCTCCCATCTTGTTCCTCATCCTCATATCTGACAAAGACAAGGATGTCAGCCACAGCACCGTGTCTTCCTTTGCAGATGACACCCGAATCTGCATGACAGTGTCTTCCATTGCAGACACTGCAAGGCTCCAGGCGGACATCAACCAAATCTTTCAGTGGGCTGCAGAAAACAATATGAAGTTTAACGATGAGAAATTTCAATTACTCAGATATAGCAAACACGAGGAAATTAAATCTTCATCAGAGTACAAAACAAATTCTGGCCACAAAATAGAGCGAAACACCAACGTCAAAGACCTGGGAGTGATCATGTCGGAGGATCTCACCTTCAAGGACCATAACATTGTATCAATCGCATCTGCTAGAAAAATGACAGGATGGATAATGAGAACCTTCAAAACTAGGGATGCCAAGCCCATGATGACACTCTTCAGGTCACTTGTTCTATCTAGGCTGGAATATTGCTGCACACTAACAGCACCTTTCAAGGCAGGTGAAATTGCTGACCTAGAAAATGTACAGAGAACCTTCACGGCGCGCATAACGGAGATAAAACACCTCAATTACTGGGAGCGCTTGAGGTTCCTGAACCTGTATTCCCTGGAACGCAGGCGGGAGAGATACATGATTATATACACCTGGAAAATCCTAGAGGGACTAGTACCGAACTTGCACACGAAAATCACTCGCTACGAAAGCAAAAGACTTGGCAGACGATGCAACATCCCCTCAATGAAAAGCAGGGGTGTCACTAGCACGTTAAGAGACCATACAATAAGTGTCAGGGGCCCGAGACTGTTCAACTGCCTCCCAGCATGCATACAGGGGGATTACCAACAGACCCCTGGCAGTCTTCAAGCTGGCACTAGACAAGCACCTAAAGTCGGTTCCTGACCAGCCGGGCAGTGGCTCGTACGTTGGTTTGCGTGCAGCCAACAGTAACAGCCTGGTTGATCAGGCTCTGATCCACCAGGAGGCCTGGTCACAGACCGGACCGCGTGGGCGTTGACCCCCGGAACTCTCTCCAGGTAAACCCCTAACCAGTATCAGAAGCATCAGCACCCCCAACCAGTACCAGCAGAATCAGCACTCCCAACCAGTAACAGAAGCATCAACACCCCCAGCCAGTACCAGAAGAATCAGTACCCCAGCCGGTACCCGAAGCATCAATACCCCAACCAGTACCAGAAGCATCAACACCCAACTAGTACCAGCAGCATCAACACCCTCAACTAGTACCAGCAGCATCAACACCCTCAACCAGTACCGCCAGCATCAACACCCTCAACCAGTACCAGCAGCATCAACACCCCAACCAGTACCAGGAGTATCATCACCCTCAACCAGTACCAGGAGCATCAACACCCCAACCAGTACCACCAGCATCAACACCCTCAACCAGTACCACCAGCATCAACACCCCAACCAGTACCAGGAGTATCAACACCCCAACCAGTACCAGGAGCATCAGCACCCCAACCAGTACCAGGAGCAACAACACCCCCAACCAGTACCAGCAGCATCAACACCCCTAACCAGTATCAAGCATCAATACCCCCAACTAGTATCAGAAGCATCAACACCCCAACTAGTACCAGCAGCATCAACACCCCCGACCAGTACCAGAAGCATCAGTACCCCAACCAGTACCAGAAGCATCAACACCCCCTACCAGTACCAGCAGCATCAACACCCCAACCAGTACCAGCAGCATCAACACTCCCAACCAGTACCAGCAGCATCAACACTCCCAACCATTACCAGCAGCATCAACAGCCCTAACCAGTACCAGAAGCATCAACACCCCAACCAGTACCAGAAGCATCAACACCCAACCAGAACCAGAAACATCAACACCTCCAACCAGAACCAGAAACATCAAGACCTCCAACCAGAACCAGAAACATCAACACCTCCAACCAGTACCAGAAGCATCAACACCTCCAACCAGTACCAGAAGCATCAACACCTCGAACCAGTACCAGAAGCATCAATACCCCAACCAGTACCAGCAGCATCAACACCCCCAACCAGAATCAGAAACATCAACACCCGCAACCAATACCAGCAGCATCAGCGCCACTAATAGCAGCGTTACCACCACCACCAGTATCAACATCCCTATCACAACCACCACACGTACCACAGCAACCATCACACGTACCACCACAATCATCACCACTACCACATGTACCACAACAACCATCACCACATGTACCACAACAACCATCATCACATGTACCACAACAACCATTACAACCACCACATGTACCACAACAACCACCATCACAACCAATACACGTACCACAACAACCATCACAGCCAATACACGTATCACAACCACCATCACAGCCAGTACACGTATCACATCAACCACCACATGTACCACAACCATCATCTCAACCACCACACGTACCACAGCAACCATCACAACCACCACACGTACCACAACAACCATCATCACAACCGTCACACGTACCACAACAACCACCATTAGCACCACACGTACCACAACCATCACAGCCACATGTACCACAACAACCACCATCACAACCACCACACGTAAAACCACCATCACCACCACAAGTACAAAAACAACCATCAATAACACCACAACAACCATCAACACCACACGTACCACAACAACCATCACCAACACCACAACCACCATCACCACCACAAGTACCACAACAACCAACACCACAACAACCATCACCACCACACGTACCACAACAACCACCATCACAACAACCATTATCACCACCACCACACGTACCACAACAACCACCACCACACGTACCACAACAACCACCATCACCACCACACGTACCACAACAACCACCATCACCACCGCACGTACCACAACCATCACCACACGTACCACAACCACCACACGTACCACAACCACCACACGTACCACAGCAACCACCACCACCACACGTACCACAACAACCCCCGTCACCACCACCGCACGTACCACAACAACCATCACACGTACCACAACCACCACCACACGTACCACACCATAACTACCACTGCACGTACCACAACAGCCACCATCACCAACACACGTACCACAACAACCACCACCACACGTACCACAACAACCACCATTATCACCACACGTACCACAACAACCACCATTATCACCACACGTACCACAACAACCACCATTATTACCACAGGTACCACAACAACCACCATTATCACCACACGTACCACAACCACCATTATCACCACACGTACCACAACAATCATAACCACCACACGTACCACAACAACCACCACCACCACACGTACCGCAATAACCATCATAACCACACGTACCACAACCACCACCACCACACGTACCACAACAACCACCACCACAACACGTACCGCAACAACCATCATAACCACCACACGTACCGCAACAACCATCATAACCACCACACGTACCACAACACACCAACACCACCACAACCACCACCACCACAAGTACTACAACAACCACCACCACCACACGTACCAAAACCACCACCACCACAAGTACTACAACAACCACCACCACACGTACCAAAACAACCACCACCACCACAAGTACTACAACAACCACCACCACACGTACCGTAACAACCATCACCACCACACGTACCGCAATAACCATCACACGTACCACAACCACTATTACAACCTAGGATTTCAAATGGCCTGTTATCCCAGGTGTAATGGGAGCAAATAAACACAGTAGAAAAAGTTTAGACTTATATTATCCTTCACCAATTATAACAGCAATATGTACACTATGTACAGTGATAAATATAGTGCACTCCACGGTAAGCAAGGCAGAAATAGAAGCCACAAGATAGCAGACCGTGCTTCAACCAGCTCTAGAGTGGGAATGACAAGGGCAGACAGGAGAGCGGTATCCACATAACCTCTGCGATTGTCAATCCCACCTTCTTATTGGCTAGAACCTGGTCACTAGTTGAACGATGGGGCCCCATCATCAACTCTTAGCAACCTGGTTCGCTGGTTGGGGGAGATAGCCTGTAAATGAGGGTGTGTCCATGCGCCGAATAAAGGTTACGTACTCTTTGCATGCCACACCCCCACCCCCGAGAAGGCTCAGGATTAGGCTGCCACCTCCCAGTGGTAACCGTGCCGCCATGGCACAAAATAATGGGACCGCCTATCCTCTCCACCATCCAACTCTTAGATAGAGCTCAGCTTTCCTAGTGCCTGAAAGCCAAACCCTAAACTCAGAGTGAGACAGCAGTCAGATAAGCCAACATAGGTCCAAGATACAAGCGGACGGTAGCCCGTATCCCCTCACTAAAAAAAACCCCCACATCAGGGGATAAAAAAAAGAGCTTGAAAGGGGGGTTACCACAAATACATCCTAACCTAAATAAAATATTAAACTAGACTCTTGACAAAGAGTCTGCCAACACATTTTCTTTGCCGGCAATATATTTAATAAAAATATTGTAGGGCTGCAGCCTGAGAGTCCAACGCATAAGCCTTGTGTTGTGATTCTTCATGGCTTGGAGATAGACTAACGGGTTGTGATCACTGTAGACTGTGACCACCTGCGATGTTTGGCCCACATAAACATCGAAATGCTCCAAAGCCATTACCAGCGCGAGGGCTTCTTTTTCAATGGTAGAGTAAGCTCTCTGATGTGGCTGGAACTTGGCTGAAAAGTATGCGATTGGCTGCAGCTCCTTGTTCCCGATTTGTAATAGTACCGCCCCAACCCCAGACTCACAAGCATCAACCTGTAATGAAAAAGGTTTGGAGAAGTCTGGAGACAAGAGAATGGGTGCAGAGCACAATAATCTTTTTGCTTTATTAAAAGCAGTGTTACAATCTGACGTCCAATTAAAGGGAACTTTATGACTGGTAAGAGAGGTAAGAGGGGCTACAATATCTGAGAAATTCTTACAGAATCTTCTGTAAAATCCTATCATGCCTAGGAAACGTTGAAGAGATTTCCTATCATGAGGAACTGGATATTCTTTAATCGAAAGAACTTTAGCAAGTTTAGGTGCAACTTTACCACTACCTACTTCATGGCCTAGAAAAGTGATAGTGGCCTGGCCAAAGGAAGATTTAGATAAATTAACTGTTAATTGGGAATTCTTAAAGGTCTCAAACAGAGCTTTAAGTCTAAGTAGGTGTTGATCCCAAGTATCAGACACCACAACAATATCATCTAGGTATGCTGCCGTGCCTTCAAGTCCTTTAATAGCCTGATGGATGAGTTTCTGGAATGAAGAGGGGGAATTTTTCATTCCGAAGGGGGTAACTGTATACTGATAATGACCTCCTGGAATCACGAAGGCAGAGATTTCCTTCGCCTTATCTGTCAAAGGTACCTGATAGTAACCTTTAAGGAGATCTAATTTGGACACAAAAGTAGCCTTACCCACAAAGTCAATTACGTCATCCAGACGAGGAAGAGGGTAAGCATCTGTAATTGTGACCTCGTTCACTTTACGGTAGTCTGTGCACATACGAAACCCTCCATCAGCCTTTTTTACTAGGATGCACGGTGAAGCCCATGGACTAGACGACTCCTCCACTAAACCATGTTCTAACAAGAAGTCTACTTCCTGCTGAAGTAACCTTTGCTTTTCAGGATTAGCTCTGTAGGGGGAGAGTTTAATTGGTTTAGATTTTCCCACATCTACATCATGGTAACCTAACGTACATTTTTTCGGCACATCCGAAAAAATATTAGGATATGACTGTAGAAGCTCAGTTAAATTGGTTGCTTGTATTTCAGATAATCCATCCATTAACGGGCTAGGATCCTTGAGGAGGACAGAATTTGAAAGTTTAGTATTAATTTCAGAGATAGAGTGCAAAGAGTCAGAGTCGTCCTCAGAGGTAGAGGACAGAGTCATTACTGGGACTTTATCTGGTGTATGAAAGGCCTTGATTTGATTTATGTGGTAAGTTTTTGTTTTTGAGGTCTTATCAATGGGAGCTACCACATAATTTAAATCAGATAATCTACTTACTATCTGCATAGGTCCCGTAAATCTAGCTTTCAAGGTGTGGCCAGGTATAGGTTCCTGCACCAACACCTTGTCTCCTGGATGGAAGGAGCGGAATTGTGCACTTCTGTCATACCTCTGTTTCATCTTACTTTGAGCTGTCTTTAGCTTAGCCGTGGCTAACTCACGTGCCACCTGCAACCTTGAAGACGGGTTGTAGAGTGCTGAGCTTACGTCTTCTCCCATCCATCCTTCTTTGAGCACCCGAAGAGGACCTCGTACATTGTGCCCAAAGATCAGCTCAAACGGACTATACCCTGTAGACTCTTGCACCGTCTCTCGTACTGAGAACAGCAACAATGGTAGAGATTCATCCCAATCTGTCGGAAAGTGCATGCAAAAACTTCTCATCATTGTTTTTAATGTTTGGTGGAATCTTTCCAAGGCGCCTTGGGACTGAGGGTGATAGGCAGTGGATAAGTTGTGAATTATCCCTAACCTAGTTAATACTTCCCTAAATGCTTTGGCAGTGAAGTTAGTACCTTGATCACTTTGTATAGTTTTAGGAATGCCAAAACAAGAAATGAATTTTGTTAAAGCTTTGAGAATAGCTTTAGTATTGATACTACGCATTGGGATCGCTTCAGGATATCTGGTTACTTTATCCATAATTGTAAATAAATACTGATTTCCAGACTTTGACTTAGGTAGTGGACCTACACAATCTATAATTAAATCTGCAAAAGGTTCTCCATCAGCAGGTATGGGTTGGAGAGGTGCAGGTTTAATAGAATGTCCAGGTTTTCCAACTTGCTGACATTCTCGGCAACACCTAATATGATTCTTCACATCTTTCTTTAATGTTGGCCAATAAAATTCTTTTGTGATTCTATACAAGGTTTTTGTAATTCCTAAGTGACCTCCTGATGACGTATTATGAGCTATATTTAATATCTGAGGTCTATACTTGGTTGGAACCACTAACCTGTCGTATAATTGCCGGCCCTCTGTCTCCTTACCAGTCTCAGTGCATACCAAATAATCATTTTTAACTTCATACTTGACTGGATGACCCAAAGAGGATTTACCCATGGCTGCCTCAAAAGTGAATTTTAACGAAGGGTCCTTACGTTGTTCCTCCCGGAAGGACAGTCCCTCGGGCATGGAAACAGAGACATCTGGCAATCCTGCAACCTGGGAATAGGAAGGCTTGATCGGGGTCTGTTCACTTGATTTACGAGACTCCGGCCGGTGTGTCTCATAAAACAACGTGGCTATTCCGAGATCGGAGTCGTCCAAGGATAGGTCAACATTCTCCCCAGACAACCCTTGGGATGTTGCCCGAGTTATGGCCAACACTGGAGAAGCATTAATCATTATAGGTTCAGGACACGAAGTAACAGTAGTAATGTTATTACCCAGTAATAACATGGCATTTTTCATGGGAAATCCTTTTGAGATACCTACAGTCAAGTACCCAGTGTAATATTTGCACTGTACATAAATTTTATGCAAAGGAACTGAATATATAGCTCCTCCGTAAGCTTCCAATAAAACTGAGGAATTCAAGGAAGTATTCTCTGAAAGGGGTAATATTCCTTCTCTGACAAGTGAGCAATATGCTCCAGTATCTCTAAAGGTATTTACTTTAGTTGGTTCTGAGTGTTCCTGAAGGGAAATAAGACTTTCGCAATAATAAGGGGCCATACCTTTTTCTACTTCTCTAGGGGACATGTTACTAGGGATATTAGAGATTTTCCCGATGGGTTGAGGTTTTTGGGGGCAGTTGGAACTGATATGACCTACTTTATTACACCTGAAGCAGACGACAGGCTTGCCCTTTACTCCCTGATGACGTTGCAAGTGGTGTCGTTCTGGCTGGTGCCTCTCTGGATATTGTTGTCGAGATGCTCCATAAGTAGTTTGCCTCTCCGCAGGGGGACCATATGTTGAGAAGCGTGGCTCACCAGGTGACTTGGTTGGATGTCGTAGACGCTCTCCCTCCGGCTGGCACTTCATTCTCCAATGTTGTCGATCTCTGCTCACGCCAGACTGTTGAAAAGAGAGACGGGACCGCTCGGACAAGGAGCGGTTCGTTTCGAAGGTATCAGCCAACCTGGCCGCCTCCAATGCAGTGGTTAAGTCACGATCCTGCAGAAAGACACGAACCTCTGGTCCCACAGACTCCAGCAGGTTATCAATCAGAATAAGCTGCACCAGCTCCTCAAAGTTAGAGACACCACTCGCTTTATACCAGCTGGTAAAAGCTTTGGTTTGCTGTCTCACAAAGTCCACCAGGGATTGACCAAGCTGCCGCCTGTTCAATTTGAAGGTCTTACGATATTTAGCTGGGATACATGTATATGCTCCCAACACTGTGGTCTTCACTACTTGATAATCAGAGAATTCAGCGTCAGTTAATACCGACGTAAATTCCTGTGCCTTACCCAATAATGCTGTATGAACCAACGCTGCCCAGTGCTGTTCCGGCCACCTCAAGGCTCGAGCCTGATTTTCGAAGCCTTCGAAAAATTGCTCTGGTTCGGCCTCATTGAAGCGGGGAACAAGCTGTACTGCTTTTTGTAAACTGAAATCGTTTACAGAATGCGAAAACTGCCTCCTTTCTCTTTCCCTATCAAATTCTTCCCTTGCGAATGCTCTCTGTTCCCTAGTTTGCTCAAGATTGATTTTTGCCAGCTGAAGTGCCAACGACGCTGATTCACCCTGAGACAACCCAGCTGCACTATACTGACCATTTTGCTCCGTAGGTGTATCATCTTCCTCCTGCGAGAACATAGTAGTTTTTTCCCTAGCTCCCGTAAAGGGAGGAGTTTGATGTGCCATCTCTTCTTCAATAAGTATGTCAGCAATAAGTGAACGCAGTTGCGCAGCTGTGAGAGTGCGTTTATAGGGAA